>NC_056539.1:34630779-34643279 GCF_910596095.1 Thunnus maccoyii | reverse complement strand
TTATAGTGTGTGTGTGTGTGTTATAGTGTGTATATGTGTGTGTTATAGTGTGTGTGTGTGTGTTATAGTGTGTGTGTGTTATAGTGTGTGTGTGTGTGTTATAGTGTGTATATGTGTGTGTATATATGTGTGTGTGTGTTACAGTGTGTATATGAGTGTGTGTGTTATAGTGTGTATATGAGTGTGTGTGTGTGTTACAGTGTGTATATGAGTGTGTGTGTTATAGTGTGTGTGTGTGTGTTATAGTGTGTGTGTGTGTGTTATAGTGTGTGTGTGTGTTATAGTGTGTATATGTGTGTGTTATAGTGTGTGTGTGTGTGTTATAGTGTGTATATGTGTGTGTTATAGTGTGTGTGTGTGTGTGTGTTATAGTGTGTGTGTGTGTGTTATAGTGTGTATATGTGTGTGTATATATGTGTGTGTGTGTTATAGTGTGTATATGAGTGTGTGTGTGTGTTACAGTGTGTATATGAGTGTGTGTGTTACAGTGTGTATATGAGTGTGTGTGTTACAGTGTGTATATGAATGTGTGTGTTATAGTGTATATATATGTGTGTGTGTTACAGTGTGTATATGAGTGTGTGTGTTATAGTGTGTATATGAATGTGTGTGTTATAGTGTATATATATGTGTGTGTGTTACAGTGTGTATGTGTGTGTGTTACAGTGTGTATATGAGTGTGTGTGTTATAGTGTGTGTGTGTTATAGTGTGTATATGAGTGTGTGTGTTATAGTGTATATATATGTGTGTGTGTTACAGTGTGTATATGTGTGTGTGTTACAGTGTGTATATGAGTGTGTGTGTTATAGTGTGTATATGAGTGTGTGTGTTATAGTGTGTGTGTGTTATAGTGTGTATATGAGTGTGTGTGTGTTATAGTGTGTATATGAGTGTGTGTGTTACAGTGTGTATATATGAGTGTGTGTTACAGTGTGTATATGAGTGTGTGTGTTATAGTGTGTATATGAGTGTTTGTGTGTTATAGTGTGTATATGAGTGTGTGTGTTACAGTGTGTATATATGAGTGTGTGTTACAGTGTGTATATGAGTGTGTGTGTTATAGTGTGTATATGAGTGTTTGTGTGTTATAGTGTGTATATGAGTGTGTGTGTGTTATAGTGTGTATATATGAGTGTGTGTGTGTTATAGTGTGTATATGTACGTGTGTAAATGTGTGTGTGTGTTACAGTGTGTATATGAGTGCGTGTTACAGTGTGTATATGAGTGTGTGTGTTATAGTGTGTATATGAGTGTGTGTGTGTTATAGTGTGTGTGTGTGTTACAGTGTGTATATGTACGTGTGTAAATGTGTGTGTACCTCCTGCAGATGGTCGGAGCTCAAGGTTCTGTTGATGTTGCTGTTGTGGGCGGGGTTTGTGAAGTTGTGGGCGGGGTTTAAGGTGAGGTCGTCCATGCTGGTGATGAGGCGGGACGCCGCCCTCTCCTCCAGCTTGGCCTTCTGGGAACGCTGACTGTCTCCTAGCAACCACAGCGACGCCCGCTTCCTGTAAAAACACACAAACACTTGAAGTGTTTTCCTCAGGATGCAGCGACGTGTCCACAACATCTGAACCTGCCCGCTGCCCAGCGAGTCGACAAACATCAGTCTCTGATATCTGAGTCACTACAGAGGCAGAGAGAGACAGACGAGCCCAGAGACCTGAGCCCAGAGCCCAGAGACCAGAGCCCAGAGACCAGAGCCCTGAGCCCAGAGACCTGAGCCCAGAGACCAGAGACCTGAGCCCAGAGACCAGAGACCAGAGACCAGAGCCCAGAGCCCAGAGACCAGAGCCAAGCCCGCTCCCTGTAAAAACACACAAACTCAAAGCCCAGAGACCAGAGACCAGAGACCAGAGACCAGAGACCAGAGACCAGAGACCAGAGACCAAAGACCAAAGACCTGCTTTCAGTGTTTGAGGCCAAAACAAACACAAACACTGCCATAGCATGGAAAACTGTTCAGAGATATAACCTTCACACACACACACACACACACACAGCTGTCCAGTTTTCCAACATTTCACATCATCGATGTTGCTGATTCATATTTCCTTGTTTTTAATAAAAACAGGAAGGTTTCCTGAGATAATATTGATCGGAATCGTCTGTTGCAGAAGCTTCATGCAGTAAATCAGCTGATTGTGTTTCTGCAGTAAAAACAGTGTTTTCACATCACACAAGCCTCAAAATCTCCTGCAGCTTAAACTACGCTTATAAAACTGACAGAGTCACTAGCCTAGCTACATAAATGCTACAAACAACCCAGAATGCATCACTCTCGCTGCCCTTTCAGAGATCTGATGACGTGAACACGCAACTGTCTCGTCCTCCGATATAAAGACCAACGACACTTTTTCAGAATAATATATGATCAATATGATATTTGTCTTTCATGGTGCAGCTTCGTGTTCTGATCAGTATTGATCCTCTAATATCAGTATCAGTCTGTGATACAGCAGCAGCCTGATGCTCTATCAATTCATCTGATTAATTAACAAGCAGCTGTATTATAATAATAAAACCCTCAGAACATGTTTATATGCTTCAAACACAGATTTATAACAATAAAACCTTCAGTAGCCAACTAACAATGTTCTAACCTGTTCATTCTTGATTTTATTTAATATCAATTACTGATACATTTTATATCTGCAGATAATCCCAAAATCCATTTAACAGCATGAATCGACTGATGTTTGTCTTCAGTTTCCTCGTCTGTGTCGAGTGTTTCTAACAGCAGCAACCAGCTGATGTTCTGGTTGGTTTTACTCTCATTGGTTCTTTTTCCTTTGACTTGTTTTTCACGTTGATTCACTTCACAGTTTCCCTGCAGTGATCACATGATCAGAGCCGATACTGCGGACACACGGCTCCGCTGTCGGACCTTCAGACCTGAGACCAGACATCAGAGTCTGTGATGGTATCAGATGCTCTCAAAACACTAAACTTCACTTTTTTTTTTTAAAACTTTGTCTCCTTCCGTCTCCGTCTCTTTATCTGTGAAAATAAAATATTAAAAGAAAACAAAAGCAACAGAAAGCTGACAGGTGTGTGGGCGTGGCTTGTGTCAGGACACCTGTTCAATTCATACAGTGATCAAATCAAACATGTTCTTATTAGAAAACAGACTCACTCTTCCAGGAAGTGCTGCTGCGGTCCAATCACAGAGCCCGGTCTGCAGATCCTGATCCAGGCGATGGCCTCACCTGCCGTGAAGCGGTAATGTTTCATCAGGTAACAGCCTATCAGAGAGCCCGTCCTGCCGAGACCGGCTGCAGCACACAGAGACACGGAGGTTAGTTTCTGAGTCAGCAGAGCAGAAACACTGAAGCTACGACACAAACACTGAAGCTGTGACGCAAACACTGAAGCTACGACACAAACACTGAAGCTACGACACAAACACTGAAGCTACGACACAAACACTGAAGCTACGACACAAACACTGAAGCACCGACACAAACACTGAAGCTGAGACACAAACACTGAAGCTGTGACACAAACACTGAAGCTGTGACACAAACACTGAAGCTGTGACACAAACACTGAAGCTGTGACACAAACACTGAAGCTACGACACAAACACAGAAGCTACGACACAAACACTGAAGCTACGACACAAACACTGAAGCTGCGACACAAACACTGAAGCTGTGACACAAACACTGAAGCTGTGACACAAACACTGAAGCACCGACACAAACACTGAAGCTACGACACAAACACTGAAGCTACGACACAAACACTGAAGCTACGACACAAACACTGAAGCTACGACACAAACACTGAAGCTACGACACAAACACTGAAGCACCGACACAAACACTGAAGCTACGACACAAACACTGAAGCTACGACACAAACACTGAAGCACCGACACAAACACTGAAGCTACGACACAAACACTGAAGCTACGACACAAACACTGAAGCACCGACACAAACACTGAAGCTACGACACAAACACTGAAGCTACGACACAAACACTGAAGCACCGACACAAACACTGAAGCTACGACACAAACACTGAAGCTACGACACAAACACTGAAGCACCGACACAAACACTGAAGCTACGACACAAACACAGAAGCTACGACACAAACACTGAAGCACCGACACAAACACTGAAGCTGTGACACAAACACTGAAGCTACGACACAAACACTGAAGCTACGACACAAACACTGAAGCTACGACACAAACACTGAAGCACCGACACAAACACTGAAGCACCGACACAAACACTGAAGCTACGACACAAACACTGAAGCACCGACACAAACACTGAAGCTACGACACAAACACTGAAGCTACGACACAAACACTGAAGCACCGACACAAACACTGAAGCTACGACACAAACACTGAAGCTGTGACACAAACACTGAAGCACCGACACAAACACTGAAGCTGTGACACAAACACTGAAGCACCGACACAAACACTGAAGCTGTGACACAAACACTGAAGCTGTGACACAAACACTGAAGCACCGACACAAACACTGAAGCTGCGACACAAACACTGAAGCTACGACACAAACACTGAAGCTGTGACACAAACACTGAAGCTGTGACACAAACACTGAAGCACCGACACAAACACTGAAGCTGTGACACAAACACTGAAGCTGTGACACAAACACTGAAGCACCGACACAAACACTGAAGCTGTGACACAAACACTGAAGCTGTGACACAAACACTGAAGCACCGACACAAACACTGAAGCTGCGACACAAACACTGAAGCTACGACACAAACACTGAAGCTGTGACACAAACACTGAAGCTGTGACACAAACACTGAAGCTGAGACACAAACACTGAAGCACCGACACAAACACTGAAGCACCGACACAAACACTGAAGCTGTGACACAAACACTGAAGCTGTGACACAAACACTGAAGCTACGACACAAACACAGAAGCTACGACACAAACACTGAAGCTACGACACAAACACTGAAGCTGTGACACAAACACTGAAGCACCGACACAAACACTGAAGCACCGACACAAACACTGAAGCTACGACACAAACACTGAAGCTACGACACAAACACTGAAGCTACGACACAAACACTGAAGCACCGACACAAACACTGAAGCTACGACACAAACACAGAAGCTACGACACAAACACTGAAGCACCGACACAAACACTGAAGCTGTGACACAAACACTGAAGCACCGACACAAACACTGAAGCACCGACACAAACACTGAAGCACCGACACAAACACTGAAGCTGTGACACAAACACTGAAGCTACGACACAAACACTGAAGCACCGACACAAACACTGAAGCTACGACACAAACACTGAAGCACCGACACAAACACTGAAGCACCGACACAAACACTGAAGCTGTGACACAAACACTGAAGCTACGACACAAACACTGAAGCACCGACACAAACACTGAAGCACCGACACAAACACTGAAGCTGTGACACAAACACTGAAGCTACGACACAAACACTGAAGCACCGACACAAACACTGAAGCTACGACACAAACACAGAAGCTACGACACAAACACTGAAGCACCGACACAAACACTGAAGCTACGACACAAACACTGAAGCACCGACACAAACACTGAAGCTACGACACAAACACTGAAGCTACGACACAAACACTGAAGCACCGACACAAACACTGAAGCTACGACACAAACACTGAAGCTACGACACAAACACTGAAGCACCGACACAAACACTGAAGCTACGACACAAACACTGAAGCACCGACACAAACACTGAAGCTGTGACACAAACACTGAAGCTACGACACAAACACTGAAGCTACGACACAAACACTGAAGCACCGACACAAACACTGAAGCTGTGACACAAACACTGAAGCTACGACACAAACACAGAAGCTACGACACAAACACTGAAGCACCGACACAAACACTGAAGCTGTGACACAAACACTGAAGCTACGACACAAACACAGAAGCTACGACACAAACACTGAAGCTGTGACACAAACACTGAAGCTGTGACACAAACACTGAAGCTGTGACACAAACACTGAAGCACCGACACAAACACTGAAGCTGAGACACAAACACTGAAGCTACGACACAAACACTGAAGCACCGACACAAACACTGAAGCACCGACACAAACACTGAAGCACCGACACAAACACTGAAGCTGAGACACAAACACTGAAGCTACGACACAAACACTGAAGCACCGACACAAACACTGAAGCTGTGACACAAACACTGAAGCTACGACACAAACACTGAAGCTACGACACAAACACTGAAGCACCGACACAAACACTGAAGCTGTGACACAAACACTGAAGCACCGACACAAACACAGAAGCTACGACACAAACACTGAAGCACCGACACAAACACTGAAGCTGTGACACAAACACTGAAGCTACGACACAAACACTGAAGCTACGACACAAACACTGAAGCTACGACACAAACACTGAAGCTACGACACAAACACTGAAGCACCGACACAAACACTGAAGCTACGACACAAACACTGAAGCTGTGACACAAACACTGAAGCACCGACACAAACACTGAAGCTGTGACACAAACACTGAAGCACCGACACAAACACTGAAGCTGTGACACAAACACTGAAGCTGTGACACAAACACTGAAGCACCGACACAAACACTGAAGCTACGACACAAACACTGAAGCTGTGACACAAACACTGAAGCTGTGACACAAACACTGAAGCACCGACACAAACACTGAAGCTGTGACACAAACACTGAAGCTACGACACAAACACTGAAGCTGTGACACAAACACTGAAGCTACGACACAAACACTGAAGCTGTGACACAAACACTGAAGCTACGACACAAACACTGAAGCTGTGACACAAACACTGAAGCTGTGACACAAACACTGAAGCACCGACACAAACACTGAAGCTGAGACACAAACACTGAAGCTACGACACAAACACTGAAGCTGTGACACAAACACTGAAGCTGTGACACAAACACTGAAGCTGTGACACAAACACTGAAGCTGTGACACAAACACTGAAGCACCGACACAAACACTGAAGCTACGACACAAACACTGAAGCTGTGACACAAACACTGAAGCTGTGACACAAACACTGAAGCACCGACACAAACACTGAAGCTACGACACAAACACTGAAGCTGTGACACAAACACTGAAGCTACGACACAAACACTGAAGCTGTGACACAAACACTGAAGCTGTGACACAAACACTGAAGCTGTGACACAAACACTGAAGCTGTGACACAAACACTGAAGCTGTGACACAAACACTGAAGCTGTGACACAAACACTGAAGCTGTGACACAAACACTGAAGCTACGACACAAACACTGAAGCTACGACACAAACACTGAAGCTGTGACACAAACACTGAAGCACCGACACAAACACTGAAGCTACGACACAAACACTGAAGCTGAGACACAAACACTGAAGCTGTGACACAAACACTGAAGCTACGACACAAACACTGAAGCTGTGACACAAACACTGAAGCTACGACACAAACACTGAAGCTGTGACACAAACACTGAAGCTGTGACACAAACACTGAAGCTACGACACAAACACTGAAGCTGTGACACAAACACTGAAGCTGTGACACAAACACTGAAGCTACGACACAAACACTGAAGCACCGACACAAACACTGAAGCTGTGACACAAACACTGAAGCACCGACACAAACACTGAAGCTGTGACACAAACACTGAAGCACCGACACAAACACTGAAGCACCGACACAAACACTGAAGCTACGACACAAACACTGAAGCTGTGACACAAACACTGAAGCTACGACACAAACACTGAAGCTGTGACACAAACACTGAAGCTGTGACACAAACACTGAAGCTGTGACACAAACACTGAAGCACCGACACAAACACTGAAGCACCGACACAAACACTGAAGCTGTGACACAAACACTGAAGCTGTGACACAAACACTGAAGCTGTGACACAAACACTGAAGCTGTGACACAAACACTGAAGCACCGACACAAACACTGAAGCTACGACACAAACACTGAAGCTGTGACACAAACACTGAGCAGAGCTGCAGATAAACTGTCGGGTCCGTTTGACCTGATTCACTGAAAACTGCAAACACAGTGTGACGCTGTGCTGACTCTGGTTTTATCCTTTCTGCACAAACACAACCCAAGAGTTTAATTCTCACACTGAACATTACAGGAACTCCCGGTCTGTCTGTCCTGTGACTGTTCCAATAAAGTTCATTCAGACAAGAAGATGTTGACAAAAAGACAGAAAGGCAGCGTTAATATTCAATTAGATCAAATACAATCACATCATGTCTCTGAAGCACAGCTGACCTACAGGATGTTCTGTTCATGTAGACAAGCTTCACATCCAACATGATTCTATAGAGAGAAACGAAAATAATTTGTATTTTCTAGACACTAAAGTTCTGGATCTGTTGTGTTTTGTTATGTGGTTTGTAGCTGTGACACAATAGTGTTTAAATATGTTCAGAATGACTTTACTGCGTCTGTGTGAGCTGATCAATCACCAGCAGGTAGAAGCAGTAAAGAGTCACACTGCCCTCTGCTGGACTCACAGCTGTCACTACGACTCACTGAAACCTTCTGTCTGCTCCTCACAAACCATACAGACGATACAGTCGTCTTCTGTTATGATTCAGATTGTTTACTGTTTGTTGTTTTGCAGCGATACACGTTTCAGGAAACTAAACAAAAGAAAAGGACGGGACGAGGACGTTATACAGGACACGCCAGAGAACAACGAGACATCACAGCAGGACTGACGGGACAGGACGTCACGGCGAAGGACAGGACAGGAAGTGGTTACCCTTGCAGTGGACGGCCACGGCTCCGTCGGTGCTCTCACAGACGTGCAGGAAGCGGCGTGTGATGATGTCACTGGGCGTGCTGCCGTCTAAGAAGAAGAGGTCGTAGTGGTCGAAGCCGGCGTCGGTGAAGCGTTTGGAGTCGTAGATCTTCTTGTTGAGACGGATGACGGTGGTCACGTTGTGTTTCCTAAAGTACGGGAAGTACGCCTCGGGGGCGTGGAGAGGGTAACCTGCAGGGGGCGGAGCAACAACCAGGCAGGTTAAAAAACAACAGCAAAAAGGTCATCCTGACTGGAAGCTGTAAAACCTGCCAGGAGACTTCCTGAGGACTGAGACACGAGACAAGCAGCTTTATGGTCGTTGTTAAAGACAAAGACAAAATGACATCATGAGCAGGCGTCATGAGGTGTAGACTGAGTCCAAGTCCACAGGAAGGACAGGAGGGACATTTCAGGACAGGACAGGACAGGAAGGACGTGACAGGAGGGACGTGACAGGACAGGACAGGACAGGACGTGACAGGAGGGACGTGACAGGACAGGACAGGACAGGACGTGACAGGACAGGACAGGACAGGACAGGACAGGAAGGACGTGACAGGACAGGACAGGACGTGACAGGACAGGAGAGGACAGGACGTGACAGGACAGGAAGGACGTGACAGGACAGGACAGGACAGGACGTGACAGGACAGGACAGGACAGGACGTGACAGGACAGGAAGGACGTGACAGGACAGGACAGGACAGGACGTGACAGGACAGGACAGGACAGGACGTGACAGGACAGGAAGGACGTGACAGGACAGGACAGGACAGGACGTGACAGGACAGGAAGGACGTGACAGGACAGGACAGGAAGGACGTGACAGGACAGGACAGGACGTGACAGGACAGGAAGGACGTGACAGGACAGGACAGGAAGGACGTGACAGGACAGGAAGGACGTGACAGGACAGGACAGGAAGGACGTGACAGGACAGGAAGGACGTGACAGGACAGGACGTGACAGGACAGGACAGGACAGGACAGGACAGGACAGGACAGGAAGGACATTAACAATGACAGAGCAGCAGTGAGTCAGAGGTTTTTACTGTATCAGCAGCAGAGAATCATTCTGCTGTTTAAACATCATCAGACTGGCTCTTCTGTATTTTAATTAAAGTTTCATTTCTTTAACTGTATTTACATTTTAAATCAGAACAAGTTACTTTAACTTCAAGGTTATGACCACAAGTCAAACTTGTTTATTATTATTATTGTTATTATTATTATTATTATTATTATTATTATTATTATATGATCTGTAAGGTAGTAAGAAGTTTCCTGCAGGTTTGTTTCTGTCTGTTCACTCACCGTTCTCTATCTTAGTTTTAGGATGAGGTCCGCTGAAGGCCAGGAACTTCCCCGGGACGATCCAGTTCAGGTCTCCGTTCTCCACCCGCTGAGAACAGAGACGCAGGTTCAATCCCCCGAAACAAACTACACACGTCTGAACGCGTCTGAACGCAGGACAGGACGCTTCACTATCAGACTGCAGCTGAACGTCGCTCTGCAGCCTTCAGACAACATGACAACAAGTCTCTACATCAAAACTACTTTATTGTCCACATTTGCATCACTATCACTATAAGATATATCGATATTAGATGCAACTAAGCTGCTAAAAACAATGTGAAATAAGTTGACGTTGAGTTGAGGTAAAGTGCAGGTTTACAGGATTCAGAACCATACTGGTACGTCCATTAATTACCAGTTGTTGCTATACTGCGTTGTCATGGTGATGAACTAACGAGTGTTAATCTCCGAGGCTCCAAAGACAAATAATTACTGCTGAAGTTCTTTGTGAGAAACGTCTGATGTATAACAAGCTGTAAACTGAACCGTGTTCCTGCACATGCTCAGTAGCGTCCGCCTCATGATGCTAACGAGACCAAACTCTTCATGATGAAGGATCATGTGACCCAGTGCAGCGCTGTGACTCACTGACGTGTTTTTAATCAGATATTGTTAGTAGATCAGGGTTAGGGTTGTCTGCTTTTAGTTTTTACCTCGTAGTGTTCGTACTCGTCCACGTCGAAGGTCTCGAAGTTGAAGAAGCCGTGCTGCAGAGCCTGAAACACACAAACAACAAACCAGACTGTAAACAGATTCAACTCGACGATCCGCAGATTATTTTAAGACGTGTTAAATATTTGGAATAATAATTTGATATAGTTCAGTTTCACTGCTGGACTCCAGATGTTTCACTGCAGGATCACACTGGTGGAGGTTTTATACTGGACCACGATTGGCTCCCAACCAGCTGTGATGTCATGAATCCTGCAGGTGCGTCCAGGTGTGAAACTCACACTGAAGTTGAGCTCAGAGAAACTTTGAGACTTGATTCGTTGTGAATATATTTGTTTTCTGAACAATCGAATGTGTCACACTGGCCTGAAAATTGATTATTTAATTAACTGACTGATTAATTGATTAATCAACTAATCGCTGCAGCTCTACGTCCAACACATACTGCTGCTCTCTGATTGGCTGCCTTCACTCTGACAGTACAACAGCTCCTTGTCCTGCTTCACACACACACACACACACACACACACACACACACACACACACACACACACACACACACACACACACACACACACACACACACACACACTCTGAGCTGTTATATAACAGTAATCTGCTGTAAACTGGAGACTCTGTCATCAGTCTGCAGCTGAATCTGCTTCATTCAGTTCAGTTACAAACATTAAGACTCACTGAAACAACAGGATAATCAATCAATCAATCAATCAATCAATCAATCAATCAATCAACCGAAAATTATTGGCAATTTTGATAATTATAAAGTTTTCATTTACCAGTAAAATCACTTTTAACTGAAAATCTCTGAGTTTTGACGTTTGAAGACGTTTCATTAAGAAGATAATCAATGATTAAAACGACTGTTAATTGATCAGATTGTGTTATTAAAGTGGTGATTTATAATAAATATAATTATATCAGTATAAACGAGTTCCACACGTTACCTGTTTATTTAGCCCCTCCCCCTACATCCTGAAAGTGTGACATCACACACATTCAGCCAATCAGAACTCACCTTTCTGATGCCCTGCAGACAGTCCAGCACGGTGAGGTTGTAGGTGCAATTCCCAAAGGACGCATCCCTGCAGACACACACACACACACACACACACACACACACACACACACACACACACACACACACACACACAGCCGGTCGTCAATAACATCAATACATCTGATGATCAGTGTGTCCCCTGAGCAGCTGCACACTGATTATTGATCATCTAATCATTCTTCTTCTTCTCTGTATTTGTTCACATCAACGGTTCTTCTTCTGTTTTATTGACGACACGTCAGCGACTGTTTGGCCGCCAAGTATCCCAGAATGCATTTCACACCAAACGGCAGCGATGGCGGACGTTTTCAGGTTAAAGGCTGTTGTGATCTTTGCTGCAGGACTGAAAATACGTCACTTCATTGATTAACATTTAGATTCCCAGCATGTGATCATGTGATCATGTGATCATGTGATCATGTTTGTAAACCTGCTGCAACGTTTCAGAGCCGCTGGCGGTGAGATCAGCTGATCATCTCAGCCG
>NC_056539.1:34605779-34620779 GCF_910596095.1 Thunnus maccoyii | reverse complement strand
GGTGAATGTGTGGTGACTGGATGAATGTGTAGTGACTGGATGAATGTGTAGTGACTGGGTGACTGTTGTGACTGAATGAATGTGTGGTGACTGGGTGAATGTGTGGTGACTGGGTGAATGTGTGGTGACTGGATGAATGTGTAGTGACTGGATGAATGTGTGGTGACTGGGTGAATGTGTGGTGACTGGGTGAATGTGTGGTGACTGGATGAATGTGTGGTGACTGGGTGACTGTTGTGACTGAATGAATGTGTGGTGACTGGGTGAATGTGTGGTGACTGGATGAATGTGTGGTGACTGGGTGAATGTGTGGTGACTGGATGAATGTGTGGTGACTGGGTGAATGTGTGGTGACTGGATGAATGTGTGGTGACTGGGTGAATGTGTGGTGACTGGATGAATGTGTTGTGACTGGGTGAATGTGTGGTGACTGGATGAATGTGTGGTGACTGGGTGAATGTGTGGTGACTGGGTGAATGTGTGGTGACTGGATGAATGTGTTGTGACTGGGTGAATGTGTGGTGACTGAGTGAATGTGTGGTGACTGGGTGAATGTGTGGTGACTGGATGAATGTGTGGTGACTGGATGAATGTGTAGTGACCGGATGAATGTGTAGTGACTGGGTGACTGTTGTGACTGAATGAATGTGTGGTGACTGGATGAATGTGTGGTGACTGGATGAATGTGTGGTGACTGGGTGAATCAGCTGAGCGGCAGCAGGGTGTTGCGTAACGCTGCGTGTCCTGCTGCATTCTGCAGATTCCTGCTCTGGGAAGGTTCCCTGCAGCAGCAGAAACTCACCTTCAGCTTCTTGTTGAGTTTGCAGCAGTATCGGTACAACATGGCCAAGTTCAGAGGACCGAAGTCTGCATAGAAACTGCAGGAGAACGAGAAGCGGCCCGTTAACGCAGAGCTCACACAGTCTCACTTTCATTTATTGATCCTTTTAACATCTGATCAACTTACTTTTCGTAGACGAACTCGTCGTCGGTGCAGAAGTAGTGCGTGTTGGCCGTGCTTTTGGGTTTGCTGCGTAACGTGGCGAAGTACAGACGTTCTGTTAGAGAGAAACAACAAGAGTTAAACCTGAACACACACCAGTACAACACTCACAGACCAGTACAACACTGACAGACCAGTACAACTCTCACACACCAGTACAACTCTCACACACCAGTACAACTCTCACAGACCAGTACAACACTCACAGACCAGTACAACTCTCACAGACCAGTACAACACTGACAGACCAGTACAACACTGACAGACCAGTACAACACTGACAGACCAGTACAACTCTCACAGACCAGTACAACTCTCACAGACCAGTACAACACTGACAGACCAGTACAACACTGACAGACCAGTACAACACTGACAGACCAGTACAACTCTCACAGACCAGTACAACTCTCACAGACCAGTACAACACTCACAGACCAGTACAACTCTCACAGACCAGTACAACACTGACAGACCAGTACAACTCTCACAGACCAGTACAACACTCACAGACCAGTACAACTCTCACAGACCAGTACAACACTGACAGACCAGTACAACACTGACAGACCAGTACAACTCTCACAGACCAGTACAACACTGACAGACCAGTACAACACTGACAGACCAGTACAACTCTCACAGACCAGTACAACACCGACAGACCAGTACAACACTGACAGACCAGTACAACACTGACAGACCAGTACAACTCTCACAGACCAGTACAACTCTCACAGACCAGTACAACTCTTAAACTGGTGAGGATTATATTGTGTTGTAGTCAGTTTGAGGTTTGAAGAAGTTTAAACAGAAGAATGTTTTTATTGATTATAAGTTGTGATGAGTTTAAATCCACCAGTTAGAAACCAGCGATGATGAAGAATCACGATAACAAACATCAAGTTAAATCATGTTTTTATTTTAATGTTTCATTTATGAACAATATAAACATCAACACAAACAAGGCTGCTGATAAACAACAACAACAGAAAACAACAATAAATCTTAAAAAGTCTGCAGCTGTTTGTAGATTCAATCAATCGATTACTTTCTGATTGATCGATCAGTCGTCGTCTCTCCATCCGACCAAAAGTCCAAAACTCAAAGATATTTAATTTACTATCACAGACAAACAGAACCGATCAATATTCACTGTTTACAAGACGGAGATGATTGATCATCTCATTGATTATCAAAACTAATTATTTCAGCTCTACTTGTGATCAATACATTTTCTATAGATTGATTAATCCATGAACATGAACAAACAGCTGTCGTTGTCGTGGATCAGCTGGTAAATCACAGATATTGATTGATATTGATTATCATCCATCTATCATATCAATTGATTATCACAAACTGGAGATTTGTGATCAATTCAAAGTTTCATCTGAATTTTAAAACACTGATCATCAAATATTTCTGTTTGTTTCTTTAAAAACAAACAAAAAAGAAAACAGACGGTTACCATGGCGATCCTCTTAAATGAACCTGATCACCTGATCAATAACTGATGTTGTTTATTTTGTGCATCAACTGATTTATTCACACGTTCATTTACATTTAATTTAACTTTTACTTGATTCAACTCTTTGTCTTTAATGAAATGTTTCTTTAAATCTCACAGGTGGTTACCATGGTGATCCTGTCAATGATTGATCAGTGATAAGCTGCTGATCAGAGGCTGCTGTGAACTTTATTAACAGTTTAATTTCCCTTTAATAACATATTAATTAATATAATACAGGTCACACCTTCACATTCTAATGAAGAGATTTTAATTTTACTGTTTACAGCTGCCTGACAGTAACCATGGCGATCCTCTTCAATCACCCAAACTATCCAATCAATAACTGATAACCTGCTGGCAAACTTTAATGAATATATTAACTTTACTTTATTAAAAGTAAATGAACCTGTTTATGAAACCTGTTTTTACATTTAATAGTCTTAAAATCTATTTTTAAAACTCTTTATTAAACATTTTTGACCTTTGAGTCAGTTTTTATTTTACTCTTTTTACCTTTAATAAACTATTTATTAAACTTTACATTTGATGAACTCTTTATACTTTTAAAAATGTCTTCGATAAAATGTTTTTAATAAACTCTGGTGAATCTTTTATAAACACTTTTCACTTGTTAAAACACATTAATTCACTTTTTAAACTTTAACTCTGATAAACTCTTTCATCCCTGAAGTATAAGTTCACATTTTCCAAGTGTGTCATTAAACCAACAGTCAGTTAAATGAACATTAAAGCTGTTTATCTGTCTGTAATCATTCCTCCTGTTCATACTGACCATTAGAAGATCCCTTCATAATGACCTTACAATGGAAGTGATGGAGGACAAAATCCACAGTCTGAAGCTAATATGAAGCTTCAGCGTCCAAATGAGTCAAATCAAGTAGATATCTTTCAACGTTACAGTCTTTTTAGTACCAAAGTCCCTCTTTTTGTTACTATACTTCCACCTGCAGCTCAACAGGGAAACACTGTCCGAGGAAACACAAAGAGGGAATTTGATGCTAAAAAGACTGTAAATGTGTCAGATATCCACTTGATATGACTAACTCAGACTGCTGAAGCTGAATAGAAGCTTCACACAGACTTTTAAATGACTGTGTGGACACACTGTGGATTTTATCCTCCATCACTTCCATTAAAGCACATTTGAAGGATCTTTTAATATCCAGTATGAACAGGAGGAATGATTACAGACACCTGACTGCTGGTTTAACACACTGGGAACACTGGGAACACTGGGGACCTGCTTTACACTAACTCTTTGATAAACTCCTTATTATTATTTTCACCTTTAATAAACTTTATATTAACTCTTTGTTTTCATCAACTCTGTGTCTTCTGTCATCTCTAGGTTTACTCTTGAATAAACTCTTTTAAGCTCTGTATTTTTATCTTTAATAAACTCTGTTAAACTCTTTATTTTTACCTTTGATAAAGTCTGCGGCTCCCAGCAGCTCCGGGTCCTCTGCCCCCCTGAACAGGGCGGACAGGATCGGGGAGTGCCGCACTCCCTCCACCGTCATGGCTCCGTCTAATCCCCGGACTCTGGCTCCGTCCAAACCGGTTCACACCTCCAGCAGTTTCGGAAACTTTTTAAACTGCTAGCGGCTCGGTTAGCCGTTAGCAGGTTAGCAGCAGAGCTAGCTGGCAGCCGAGCGAAAACTGTTGAAAAGTTAAAAAGTTCCTCCTCAGTTTCCCATCAGTCTCCGCGGCTGCTCTCCGCTCACGGCGGGTTCTTTTCTACCGTTTCCGCTGTTTACTTTCACGATTTTTAACTGGTAAATATTCCCGGGTTAGCATGTTAGCATATTAACACGGCGGCTCGGAGTGTCTGAAACTCTGATTGACCAAATCCTCCTTAAGACACGTTACCATGGCAACCGGAGCCGCGCCCATAGCAACCGCAGCCAATCAGCACACAGCAGACTGTGCTGCCTTCACGGCCCGCTGTAACCTATGTCCGTAACGCACACGCAATGAAGCGTTCACGTGTCGACGGAAGAGAAGAAACCCGCGACGGGACTGAACGAACATATCAGTCAGTCGCAGATGTTTTTCTGAAATAAAAGTCAATAGATGTGAACTAACTTCACCTGTTCTCAGGTCAGTTTGTGTTGTGAGTCTGAATGAAGCAAAATGCTGCACTAAAGAGAAAAATAAGATGATAAATTGACTGAACAGAGCAGCTGACTCTGAAACAAGTTGATATGAGTTGGTGACACAGGCTTCACAAATCCTTTAATTGTTCTGGAAAGCTTTATCCTTGACTTTAACTCATGAAGTCCCAAAGTGACAGCTACTGGTGCAGTCATGTGACAATATGTGAATTTTGTACCCATGACATCATTTCCAAAATGGTTGTATGCGTGGTTAGCATATGTGACGTAACTAGCTAATTTTAAAAAGCTTGTTTTTTGTTACTAAAGGTAAGATTCAACCCATTTAATAATTGAAATGCTTTAATAACGTGTCCTATATTACATTAACCTGAACACATTTCTTCAACAAATTGATATAAAACAAGTTAGGAAAATATTGTTGTGACATATATGCTAAATCAGGCTTTTAAACTTTAAAATAGTCACAGAAAATGCCACGTGACATCTTTGTAACAATAAGAAAAACGATAATGAGCTGCTCAATTAATTTAGCTGATTCAATTATTTTGAATATTTTCTGTTGTTTGATTCAAAACATATTTGAACAATGTTCAACAGTTTAAATGTAAACATCAAAAATAATGTCAAATTAATTAAATTATTAATGAAATGTATTATGAAAGTATTTTTGCATATCAGTACTGAAACTGCACTTCAGCTTTAGCTGAGACACTTTTCTTGGTAAATAAACAAACAAGCTCTTACTGCACTGGAGATCATCACTGACAGTGAGTTTGAGGGATGTGAAGGTAACTCGGATGAAGACCCTGAAGACCCTGATTATAGTCCCAGCAACAGAGACATGGAGAGTGATGAGTCAAGTGGGTCTGATGAATCAGACAGTAGTGAATCAAGTGATTTAGATGAAGTACTGCAACCAAACATGAACAACATGTACAACCGTCCAAGGAGAAAAACAATTTTCTTAGACAAAGAAACCTCTGAAAGCCACGAGTGCACACTCAAAGGACAGAGTGTCACACCTCCAGACAACCTTCATTCTCTCCTGGAGTATTTCAGAGAGTTCATAACAGAGTTAATGAAGGAACAAACAGTCACAGCAATGTTAACACCACTGTTAAAGATCTGGAAATATTGACTGGCCTCAACCTGCACATGGGTCTTGCCAAATGCCGGGACATCGTGCATACTGAGAAAATGACAGGAAGTGTCCCACGGTGGCAGACAACATGTCACACAACTGTTTTCAGACCCTGCTGCCATCGCTACATTTCACTGACAACACTGATTTGTCAAACAGGCAAGTAAGCAAGTAGAGGATAAGTGCTGGACGATCCGTCCATGGCTTGATATTTTTCACAAATAATGCCTGGATATCACCCAGAGGACACAATTCTGTTGATGAGCAAATGATGTTCTTCAGAAGGACACGGAGCCCAATAAGGCAGGATGTGAAGGGTAAGCTCCGTCCTTGGGGACTGAAACTTTGGGGCCATTGCTCTTCCTCTGAATCCTCTGTGACTTTGTGGTCTATGAAGATGGTTCTGGGAAAAAAAAAACCTTGCTTGGCATGGGAGGTGCCGTTGTGGTCAAGCTGTGTGAAACTCTCCCATCAGACCAAAACTACAAAGTATCTGCAGACAGTTTTTTTCCTTTTCAGCACTGCTGGTGCTCAAGCTTCTTCAGCGACAGGAACACTCCGGAGCAACGCTTGGCTGGTTGTCAGCTTGAAGATGAGAAAAGTCTTGCCAAGAGAGGCAGTGGATCTGTTGATGCCTGAACACGGTCATTGTCAAGTGGTACGACAACAAATCTGTTACTCTGATCTCATCCTACTGTGCAACTGAACCTCAACATAAAACTCGACACTGGAGCAAAATTAAACCTTTGTAGAGGTCGACAGGCCACAGATTGTGAAGGAGAACAACACATCCATGGGGGGACAGACCTCCTTGATGCAGGCGTCGCAAAGTACAAGTATCACATGTGGAACCTTGTTAATGTGAGGTCGATCTACCGCTGTGACTGTAGACTACTTGGTGTCCAAAAGCCACTGAAACAAAGGAAGGAGCTTCCCGGCTGTAGTTGCCACTAGTCTGATTCTTTTACATTCACAAAGAAGTTGCCCAACACTTAAGGCCACATCTCCACCACCCAAGAGAGTTCCTGTCGGAGTTCCAGATGATGTTCGCACCAACCAGACTGCACACTGGCCTGTGAAATGTGACAAGTGTGGACGCTGCAAATTCTGTGAAGTCAATGCAAACACACTCGATGTGATGTGAGTCTTTGCTTCACTGAGGAAAGAAATACTTTCATATGTTTTCATTTGGCCTCGACTAAAATACCAAAAATGCTTAACAGATGTAAGAACTGATAACAACGGTTCAAACATAAAAGTCCTGCATTTAAAATAAGTAAAAGTACAAACAGTTCATATTAGCAGCAAAATTTACTAAAGCAGTAAAAGTTACTGGTTTTGCAGAAAGGCGTCGCTGTGACAGATTTATGAAACAATCCGGGAGGAAAGAAGAAAAAACAGAGTCTGATTAATTTTTCAGAGTTTTCTCAAAACTTTGCTTTTTTGTGAAGTATTGGGAAGTTATTGATAACTATTATTTATAGTTATTTATTTGGTGGAACTGCTCAACAACTCAAACGTCTATAACATGACAAAGAGCCTCAACTACACACAGGAGACACAAGACAAACAGTTCAGGAACTGCTGGTTTCATCTATAACTCTTTCTTCTATTTATAAGTTTATTGCAAATTATTTGACCTGAAAAGTAACTAAAGCTGTCAAATAAATGTAGTTTAGTGAAAGTATAAAGTAGCATCACACGGAAATACTCAATTAAAGTACAAGTACCTCAGAAATGTACTTCAGTACTTGAGTAAATGTACTTAGTTACTGTCCAACGCTGCACCTGATTGGCTGCTTTAAGAGGACTCAGGTATCAGATCCCAGATTAGTCCTTCAATGTCTGTTTATATCAGAGTGATGACGTCACAGTCTCACCTGCGATCAGAGAGATCCACACACGGTTTGGAGCCGGTCCTGGTCCTGGTCCTGGTCCTGATCCCGGTCCCAGTCCTGGAGGGGGTGGTTGGAGGATCCGGGGGCCGTCCTGGTGCGTCCTCCAGGCCCCGGCGTCTGCCATGCTGCAGGGCGGCGAGCAGACTGCGAGGACAGGGCCGGGCAGAGCTGAGGCGGTGTCAGGTGACCCGGATCGGGTTACACCTGGTTCCAGAGGGGACAGAGGTGTGAGTTTACAGACTCCTCAGGTTTCAACACACACAGGTCTGAGCTGGACTTCCTGCTGTACACACTGTACATCAGCTCACCTGCTGCAGGTGAGTAAACGAGGTCAGAGGGACAGACGACGTCACGGAAACAAGATGGCGTCCCCATCCTGCAGGGACACACACACCTGGACACCCGGAGACCAAACCACAATACCCAGAATGCAACACACTCACATCAAAACTCAATTTATAACAAAACTTTAAACCGTTGAGGCCGTTTGCATCAGGAGAGGAAATGATCCTGATAGATGAACTCACCTTAAACCTCAGTTTAACACCTGGACGTACCTGCAGGGTTTATGACATCACCACTAGTTCAGAGCCAATGGTGATCCAGTATACAGCTGACACAAGTGTGATGTGGAGACTTGAAGCCTCCAGTGAACAAACACTGAGACTTCACAGTGAAGGAGGAAACATCTGGAGTCCAACAGGAAACTAATGAAATGAAAAATCTTTACAGATTCTAGATTTTTACATAAAGGAGGAAACGATGTTTTAAGATGTTTTTCGGGTATTTTATATTTTCTAAAACATGTCTGGAGGGATCTTTAAAGACCACCGTCACACTGAAACACCAGAACTGGAAAACACAATTTCTTCTTCTTGATCTTCAAACCAACAACGTTGAGTAGCAGCAGAAAGTATCTAAGTACATTTACTCAAGTACAGTTTAGAGGTTCTTGTACTTTACTTGAGTATTTCCATGTGATGCTACTTTCTACATTTCAGAGGGAAATATTGTACTTTCTACTCCACTACATTTATTTGACAGCTTTAGTTACTTTTCAGATGAAGATTTGACACAATGGATAATATAACAAGCTTTTAAAATACAACACATTGTTAAAGATGAAACCAGTGGTTTCCAACCTTTTTGGCTTTTGACGTCTTACAAAAAGCAGTGTGTAGTCGGGGTCACATTTCACATGTCTATGAGTTGTTAACAGCTCCACCAAATAGTGATTTTTCCCTCTAAACTTCTCACATGCTTTCATTTCAATAAATGTTCAAATGATCCAATATTTCAGCAAAAATCAAAGATTAGAGAAAAAGTCCAAAAACTGAAAACAGATTTGTGTATCAGAACTTTGTTTTTTCTTCTTTCCTCTCCCATTAATCATCTCACCACCCCTCAGATTTATCTGCTGACCCTTTGGAGGGGCCCGACCCCTAGGTTGGGAACCACTGGACTAAACTAGCTAACTGTATATAAAGTAGTGTAAACTAGCTCCACCTCCAGCAGCTACAACAGTAACATGCTGCTCTAACACTGATGCTTCACTATTAATAATCTAATGATGTCATATATAATAATATATCAGTCAGAGGGACCAAACCACTACTTTTACTGCAATACTTTAACTACATCAAGCTCATAATACTTATGTACTTTTACTGCAATACTTTAACTACATCAAGCTCATAATACTTATGTACTTTTACTGCAGTAAAGTATCTGAGTACTTCCACCTGTCAGTAGTGAGACAGATTAAAGATGTCCTGACTTTTAGTACAAAAACACTGCATCCTACATTTCCCATAATGCACCTGGATACTCTTTCATTAGGACCTCCCTGCAGGTAAACAGCCACATCTTCCTGCAGACTCTGTTAGTCATTGTAGTGTGATGACATCATCAGAAACACAAACACGTGTGTGAATGTTGGAAACAGTTTATTTATTTATTTATTACAGTTTTAAGGAAGAAACACCCTGAGAGACAGAAGCTAAGAGGGTCGGCCATGAGAGGGAGCAGCTACCGAGTGAGTGTGTGCGTGTGTGTTTATGTGTGTGTGTGTTGTGTTTATGTGTGTGTGTGTTGTGTTTATGTGTGTGTGTGTGTGTTGTGTTTATGTGTGTGTGTGTGTGTGTGTTTATGTGTGTGTTGTGTGTTTGTGTGTGTTGTGTTTGTGTGTGTGTGTGTGTTTATGTGTGTGTGTGTGTGTTTATGTGTGTGTGTGTGTGTTGTGTTTATGAATGTGTGTGTTTATGTGTGTGTGTGTGTGTGTGTGTTGTGTGTGTGTGTATTATGTGTGTGTGTGTGTGTGTGTGTGTGTGTATTGTGTTTATGTGTGTGTGTGTGTGTTTATGTGTGTGTGTGTGTTGTGTTTATGAATGTGTGTGTTTATGTGTGTGTGTTTATGTGTGTGTGTGTGTGTGTATTATGTGTGTGTGTGTGTATTGTGTATTGTGTTTATGTGTGTGTGTGTTTATGTGTGTGTGTGTGTTGTGTTTATGAATGTGTGTGTTTATGTGTGTGTGTTTATGTGTGTGTGTGTGTGTGTATTATGTGTGTGTGTGTGTATTGTGTATTGTGTTTATGTGTGTGTGTGTGTGTGTGTGTTTATGTGTGTATTATGTGTGTGTGTTGCTACAGGTTGGGGTTGGAGACTCCTGATCCTTGACACTCGATGATGTAAGTTTCGTTGCTGCTCAGCTCGTCTTCACACTTTGTTATTGTGAACTTTGCCTGAAAACGTGAAACAGGAAGTGTTAAAATTTATTGAGTAAATCAATAAAACACTGAAGTTATTTGTTCAGGTTCCATCTTCTCTGTTCTCTAAAGCTTTTTCTTCTTCTAACGTTTAAATAAAGGAAATGTTTTTGGGCTCTGCAGACATCAGCGGCTGCGTTCATGTGACTCATATCTGATCTGCGGCTGTTCGTCTGTGGTCACAACAGTCAGATCAGACTTCATGTGGTTGTTAACGCCTCACTTCTCACAGCCCGCTGACAGTAAACATGTCTGCCGACCTCAACAACAAATAATCCTGCTCATGCACGCTGCACAGCGGCGGCGTCCATGTTCATCAGCTGACATTATTGTTGTTATTGTTGTAGGTGAGCAGCAGCGTCACAGTGGAGCCGAATACATGAATATATGAATACATGAATATATGAATATATGAATACATGAATATATGAATATATGAATATATGAATACATGAACTGAGCTTTCAGGCCTGTGATGTGAACTGATCTGCATTTCTCACATTTCTGACTTAATGTGAACAAAATGATCAAACACTGAATCAATAATCAGGTTAATCAATGAAAACAATCAGTTCAGTTGCAGCTCTGCTGACACGCGAAGCTGAGAGCAGGAAAGAGTTAAATGTGAGATAGTGATCAGATGTGACAGATGAAAGGTGTTGTCTGACCTGAGTCAGCTGCTCCGCCATGTGGATGGCCGTCTGTGTGTGCAGCGTCACGGGGCCGGTTCGGATCCGAGACGTTCCCTTCGCCAGCGCCATGAAGATGATGAGCTGAGGAGGAAGAGCGGGTCAGAGGTCAGAGTGACATCACAGAGCTGATACAGCGTCATCGAGCTCCATCTTTAAACCTGCAGTAACTCACGTTTAGTTTAGTAGTGAACATTAAGGTGACATGTTGAACTCGTCAACAAACAGCTGATTATTTACAGAGCGACATCATCGTTCATGTGGAGTCGTGTTTCTCTTTTAGCTGTTTTCACTCTCTACCAGCTCCGGAGGGAAACATCTGCCTCTTTCACTATGTTCACCAGCTAGTCTACAGATAACTGTGAGCAGGTAGTGAACAGTGGCAACGCTATGAGACACTGAGAGTGAACCAGAACAGTAAAGTTGCAGCCGGACAGATAAACAATGAGCTGAAACTCACTATAAAGCTCCGTAAAGCCGAGAGGAGCTGCAGAGTCACTGATTCATCACTACGAGTCAATAACACATTCACACTCACTGGTTAGATCAGACTGTGGAGTCAGAGGAATCAATGTTCTGGAGGGTTTAAACAGACGTCTGTGCAGCTGCAGACAAGCTCAGTTATTACTGTTTGGATTACGAAGTTTAAACCATGAAGGTTCATGACATCATGACAGAAATAAAGACTGTTTGACACTAATGAGCGTGTGCAGTAAGCAGGAGACCAGCTGCAGGTCAGCTGCAGCGTCTCACCTGATCCTGCAGGAACTCGTCCACACAGCCGTTGTGTCGGATGTTTCTCAGCAACATCTCAGCAGCTTCAATACCGACTTTATCTGCATACACACCTGCAACACACACACACACACACACACAGAGTCAGTGTTCCTGTTTTATGAGTCTGACTGTAGAAATAATATAATAAAACATTCTGAGACTTAAAGTAAAAAACAAAAAGCTCAACTATACATTCACATGTTCGTCTCTTCTTGTTGTTCTGAGTTTCCACATGAGAGATTTTGGATGATGTAAACAGTGTAATGTTGCCATGGAGACGGAGACTCACTTTAAGATGATCACAATCAAATCTCCTGTTTCTGATTTCTCGTATAAAAGTTTTAACTTTGATCCTTTTAGTCTGAAAATCAAACAGTCGATCGTTTCATTGGTCGGATAAACGTGCTGCTCGTTAAAACAACAGAGTGATTCTTCTTCTACAACAATATAGTGATCAGATGATGAAAGGTGATTATTATAATTCTACTGGGTAACATATAAATACATGTAAATGGAAAGAAGTTTGACTGTAAACTGTGTTTAGTTTAAGAGACTCAAGTTAAACAAAAAAGAAACTGATGTCAACATTGTTATTGATTTGATATCTTATATATTGTGATATATTGTCATATATGTTTGTTAATAAAGAAGTTTGGGTTTTATATATGTGAATCTGCACTTCCTGTTTGACTGTAACCATGGAAACTGTTGATACTGGATAAAACTCATGGATGTATTATAAGAGCTGGATACTAAAAACATAAACATATACACGCAGTGATGTTTCCCCCCCGCTGGCTCCGCCCACCAGTTCCCGCTCAGCCCGTAGACTTTACACTGTGATGACATCACAGATTTTTGAATCGCTTCTCTCGGCACGAGGAAAGTTTTACAAATATAAAACCTCGAACTATAACTGACGTCGTCACAGACGTCTCTTTATAGCTGCAGGGCTGAGCGGCGGCGGCGTATCAGCTCTTATTAAACATCCATGAGAAATCCGTCTAAACACAACGATGACGATGATGATGATGATGATGATGTGACGTCTCTGTGTTGTAACTCAGAGCTCTGCTGCCCCCTGCTGCTTCCTCACGTCCTCACCTTTCTTCCCCAGAGCCGAACCAGCAAACAGACATCCTGTAGACGACTCGGCGATGATTCTGAAACACAGAGGACACCAGTCTCATGATGCGTTCAATGACAGGGTCTCATGATGCGTTCAATGACAGGGTCTCATGATGCGTTCAATGACAGGGTCTCATGATGCGTTCAATGACAGAGTCTCATGATGCGTTCAATGACAGGGCCTCAGGATGCGTTCAATGACAGAGTCTCATGATGCGTTCAATGACAGGGTCTCATGATGCGTTCAATGACAGGGTCTCATGATGCGTTCAATGACAGGGTCTCATGATGCGTTCAATGACAGAGTCTCATGATGCGTTCAATGACAGGGCCTCAGGATGCGTTCAATGACAGGGTCTCATGATGCATTCAATGACAGGGTCTCATGATGCGTTCAATGACAGGGTCTCATGATGCGTTCAATGACAGAGTCTCATGATGCGTTCAATGACAGGGCCTCAGGATGCGTTCAATGACAGGGTCTCATGATGCGTTCAATGACAGAGTCTCATGATGCGTTCAATGACAGGGTCTCATGATGCGTTCAATGACAGAGTCTCATGATGCGTTCAATGACAGGGCCTCAGGATGCGTTCAATGACAGGGTCTCATGATGCGTTCAATGACAGAGTCTCATGATGCGTTCAATGACAGGGTCTCATGATGCGTTCAATGACAGTGTCTCATGATACGTTCAATGACAGGGTCTCATGATGCGTTCAATGACAGGGTCTCATGATGCGTTCAATGACAGGGTCTCATGACGCATTCAATGACAGGGTCTCATGATGCGTTCAATGACAGTGTCTCATGATACGTTCAATGACAGAGTCTCATGATGCGTTCAATGACAAAGTCTCATGACGCATTCAATGACAGTCTCTCATGATGCTTTCAATGACAGACGACGTCACAGATGTTCAGGTTGGTTCCTGTGGTTCTAATGTGGACATGAGTCTGTCCTCTGTCTCCCGTATGTTAAATATCAATATATTTAATTAATATGTTAAATATCTCTTCATGCAGCTGCAGATGTTTCCTCGATTACAAACTGCTTCTCATTTTCTCTGGCGGTGCCTTCAAGGACACAGGACCCAAAACTCTGCGTCCACCATGTTGTTTTCTCGCTGTCAGTATATTTGGAAGAAAAGTAGTTTGATGTGATGTTGGACTCAGATGTGGTGCTACAGAGCGGAGGAGGAAGTGACATCACAGCCGCAGACAGAACAGACTGGGAGGTTGTTGGACGGTCCATCGATGTGTTCTGACAGCTCTCAGTAAGTTAACGATGATCCACACGTGCGTGACTCCAGCACGCCGTGAGTTTGATGATCCTCATACAGCGATACTAACGGCGTCTCTGCTGGGAAACGTATCCGTGGTTTAGTTTACGTGTGACTTATACTCACATGATGCCGTTGCCGTTGCCGCAGGCCTGGTCCTTCTCCTGGTGCGACTGGATGTTGATGTAGAGTTCTTTGATTTCCTTCCTGATGGTTCGAACCGCCGCCGTCGACATGTCTTTAGCCAACTGAACACAAACACACAAACACTCAACACCAGTCGACTACAACGTGTCAGCAGCTTGATTCTGTATCTGAGACAACGCGACTTCCTGTCTGACGACGCTGATGATGTCAGCGTCAACGTTACCTTATAAGGCAGAACGCCGGCTACGAACGCTCGGCCGTAGATCTTAGTGATGTTTCCTCTTTCTGTCATGACGACGGGCTGCAGCTCTTTGACCGGATTCACCGTCACCAACACCTCACCTCCACCTTTAGGGTAGTAACCCCTGGCAACACACACACACACACACAGAGTCAGAAACACACACACACAGTCAGAAACACACACACACACACACACAGTCAGAAACACACACACACAGTCAGAAAAACACGCGCACACACACACACACACACACACACACACACACACACACAC
>NC_056539.1:34525779-34600779 GCF_910596095.1 Thunnus maccoyii | reverse complement strand
AAGCTGAAGTCATAAAAACAATATTTAGACGTTTTTATAATGAAGAAGAAAATGTCCTAAAGCCATCAGTGAATTAATTAATATATTTTTATGATAATCCAAACAATGTTTCATTATCAATCTTCTTATATAGTTTTATAAATAAAATATCATAAAACTAAATGTTAGCGGATTGTAACAATCAAATGATTTAACTGGTTAAATTGGTTTATGTTTTAGTGCTGTTGATAAATTCCAAAACAATACATACTCGAAATAAAACAAAAATATAAATAAAAGCAATTTTATTTTTAAAAAGTATACATATAAATATATTTTCTTACAGTTGTGATTTATACTTTAATAACTGATTTGAATACTTTCAGTCATGTTGCACCGTACAGTTATTTATAAATCTGTATGCTGTATATTATATATAACAGTTTTATTGTGTATATTGAAGCTTTGGAGTGAATAAACATTTAAAACAGATTTTTTTTTCCAGAAAACATCAGCAGTTTCTGAAATGCTGTCTTTGTCCTTTATCTTGAAGAGCGTTTCCGGTGACGCTGCGTGTTTTCAGGTAACTTGACGCAGCTGGTGCGTGAGGTGTGTCGCCCCCTGCAGGCCGCATGAAGAACAGCAGCAGAAATCACTGAGTCACAGCGTGATGAAGGTTTCTTATAATTAACTCAAAACAGCCTGAATGAAAAACAAATGATGACTTTTATACTTTATAAAGCTCCACAGTTCCCACACTTGTCACTGTTCCTTCTCCCAGTACAACCACTGTGTCATTTAATCCTGTGAGAACTAGTCTGAGTCTTGTTATGATGATTTCCTCCCTTCTGTTCCTTTCTTTAAAGTTATTTGTTATGACTGACTTTTATATTTTGTGATCCTTCCTTCCGTTCTGATCTTCCTTCACCTTTTCTGACAGAACTCCAAGTGGAACCGGTGATGTTATTTCCTTTTGCAAAGTGCTTTTTATTGTCACACTCATTCCTTTTCAGCCCCTCATGTGCTGGTACCCAACAGAACTGTGCATCTACACCATGTCTATAAAGTCTTAGCAAACTGCGGTAAAGTTCGCCGAGTAAATCTTCTTTGACAGTCGTTGTTGGCTGTTTGCTTTCCAAGATGATGATTGAATCTGTGCTTTAGTTCTGATACACAAATCTGTTTTCAGTTTTTGGACTTTTTCTCTAATCTTTGATTTTTGCTGAAATATTGGATCATTTGAACATTTATTGAAATGAAAGCATGTGAGAAGTTTAGAGGGAAAAATCACTATTTGGTGGAGCTGTTAACAACTCATAGACATGTGAAATGTGACCCCGACTACACACTGCTTTTTGTAAGACGTCAAAAGCCAAAAAGGTTGGAAACCACTGGTTTCATCTTTAACAATGTGTTGTATTTTTAGACTTGATAAACTGTGAACCTGTCCTTTAAGTCTGACTGTTGTTGCTGGAGGAAGAACACTGGTGGTGCAACATGAGTGTTATTATTATTATTATGATAATTATTTCAGTGTCAGGTGGTCTGGTGGTTTAGTCTCTGTGGACAGTAGGGTTGGAGTTTTTTAATTCATCTTTAATTCAACAGAGATTTATTAAAAAGTTAAAAAGTAAAGTTCGGAGTAATTTTAGATGAGTTTGTTATTGACTGCTGACCCGCAAACTCTCTCTCTCTCTCTCTCTCTCACACACACACACACACATACGTAACTTCCAGTAAGGAAAAAGGCGGGAGGAACAAACAGGGAGCAAAAACGAAAGCATTCCAGTCAGACATTTTCAAGCGAACAGAGCAGCAGAGGAAAACAGTCTGAGGCAGGGTGAGTGTTAATATTACAGCTGCAAATAATGATTACTGTCATTATTGATCAATCTGCTGATTATTTTACTGATTAATTGTTTAGTTGATTGAACTGTGTCAAAAAAATATGAAATCACAGTGCTGATGTCTCCAATCGTTGTTTCCTTTGTTCTTTTCCTGGTTTCTGCGTCCTCACAGTGATGTAACGTGACACACTGCTGCAGTTAAAATAGAGAGAAGTCACAGTTAAAGTCATGTAAACTAATAAGAAGCTACTAAGTTGAGAGGAAGGACTGGGTTTATTATACTGTGTATGTGTGTGTGTCTCCAGTGTTACTGGTTTACCTCTCAGACTCCAGAAGATGAAGGATTTGAAGGAAGAGGAAGACGGAGCAGAGTCTCTGATATCCAGCTGTCTGTCTATGAAGAGTAACCGGTCTAAAGAAGAACCTCCATATTTAATAACTGAACCTGGACCCTCAGACACAAAGTAAGAGACTGTTTCTACTGTAAACTGACCTGAAGATGATTTAGTTTTTTAATCTCATTTGATGACCTACATTACGACAATATCCTTTTATAATTCTGTGTTTTTTCAATTCAGTCGCTGATCTTTTTGTTGCCTGAGCATCGCCTGTATTATTTCTTCATTTATAGCTTTAATTTGTTTGAAGAGTCAGTTGCTTCTACCACTATTTAATACAGGTTAAGTTGCAGACAGATTGTTTTGTTTGTTTTCTAGACATGAACAAGTTAATCTGACAGCCCAGCATCAGGCAGCAGTGCCTTTAGTTTAACTGTTACTGAATTAACTGTTGTATAAAAATCATTTTTTGTAATTTGGCATTTTTACAGCCCAAATGTCAGACAAACGTGTAGATGTTAAAAAGTCTTCAGTGAAATATATCCAGTTTGCAGCTGCAGATAAAATATTTAGAACATGCAGAAGGATATATGAACATAACTAATTGTTGTCATTATTAAATCATGACCCTGAGCCATGTTTCATGTTACATCTGCTCTTTACAAGAACTAATGATATGTATAAAACAATTGTTGTTTCCACAGACAGAGAGCAGAGTCTCTGATATCCAGCTGTCTGTCTATGAAGAGTGACCAGTCCAAAGAACCTCCTCTAACCTTCAGTAATGCACCTGGACCCTCAGACACAAAGTAAGAGACTGTTTCTACTGTAAACTGACCTGAAGATGATTCGTGAGACGGTTTCATTAAGGTTGTAGTGTAGATATGAAGGAAACACGGTGGAAAGAAATAATGAACTAGCTTCCATTCAGCTGTAATCTAGAACTTATCTTCATGCACATGTTAACCAGAGACAGAGACAGGGCTGCTGTTGCTATTTGATTTTCCAGTCTAAAAATCTAAAGTAGTAGCAGGTAACCCAGGGTGATATTTACTAAGGATTTAGTAACAAGTCATATTGTGTCTCCTTATTTACTAAAGGACTGCGCCAGGGTTTTTTGCAGTTAAAATGGAAGAAAATTGAGTGTTTGGTCTCCTGCAATACAGAATGTGTCTTGACGTGTTCCTGTTCAAAGGCACAAAATATGGGAGGAAGTAATGGAAATGTATACAAACAGCCTGCTGCAGCTGATTTATCACTGCAGACTGACCACTGCAGCAGAGGAAACTGAGTCTGACATTTAACGTTTGGGAAAAGTCAAATGTGTAAAACTGTTGTATCACACTGACACAGAGGGAGAGAGATTATAGCAGAAACAGTGAGAGAGAGAAACACAAATGAAAAGATGCATTATGAAGATATTTAGCAGAGCTCTCTGTTCAGCACCACAACACAAGACAAAAGAGCAGCAGTCTGTTATTTTTCACAAGTGGACTTTTCTGTTTTGCTCAGTTGCCTCCTGCTTATTTTTCCTGACTTTTAATGTCTCATAGTAGCTTAAAGGAGCCCTGTGGAGTTTTCTTGTTAACAGACAAAAGTCATGTTTAGATTGACTTACTGACCAAAACACATTGTGTGAATCCTTGTGGTCTAACAAATGTGTTGAATCCATTCCCTTCCTCATGAATTTGCAAAGCTAATTTATGATGCTAGTATTTTAAATCATGCATTGTTTACATCCATGTTTACTAGCTTGCACTGTTCTTCTTCTTCTTTGCCTTTGCAGACACTTTGTTGTGTCTGTCTAATTACTTTTGAACCATTGTAATTATAGTTATTTAATTAAATTGAATGTGCTGAAGCTCAGAGCCTGAAGAACAAAAAATGTGTGACTGTCCAAATGACAGTCGGAACTGTTTATGTAGGGAAAGAGTTGCATCAACTTGTGAGCTGTCGGTTGGCCACCACTAATGTCGTGTCATAAAGAATGTGTTCATGTCCACAGAAAGCGGAAGAGGAGTGTTTCTGTGGAGGAGCAGCTGTCCTGCTGCTCTTTGTGTCAGGACATCCTGAAGGATCCAGTCTCTACCGGCTGTGAACACTGGTTCTGCAGACAGTGCATCACCTCATACTGGGACCAGTCTACTTCATCAGATGACTCCTCCTGTCCCCAGTGTGGAAAAAGATCCAGAACAAGACCTGGACTGCAGACAGACAGTCAGACCAGCACTGTGCAAAGTAAGACTGAAGATCTGTCTGCTGATGTCATCATCTCTGAAAACAGGACAGGAATCTACCTCCTCTATCCTGCTGAAAATTAACAAAGTGAGACGTATTTCTTTTTAATTTTACCTTTTTTCTTCTCTTTCAGCAGAAAGTGGTCTGCAAGAGATTTTAGATGAATACAAGATTGGTCTGAGAAGGAGATATGAATGTGTGACTGAAGGAATTGATGAAATAGGAAGTGAAATCATCCTCAACCGGATCTACACTGAGCTCTACATCACAGAGGGACAAAGTGAAGACGTTAATACCCAGCATGAGATGTGGCAGCTTGAGGCAGCTTCCAAGATGAAGATCCTTCATGACACTCCAATCAGGTGTCATGACATCTTTAAAGTCTTACCTGACCAAGAGAAACACATCAGAGTCGTTGTGACAAACGGTGTTGCTGGCATTGGAAAAACCTTCTCAGTGCAGAAGTTCACTCTGGACTGGGCAGAGGGCTCAGAAAACCAAGATGTCAGTCTGGTGATTCCGCTTTCGTTCAGGGAGCTGAACTTGATCAGAGATGAGCAGTACAGTCTCCTCATGCTGATCCATGAATTCCATCCAACATTACAGAAGGTCACAGAAGAGAAGCTCGCTGTCTGGAAAGTTCTGTTCATCTTTGATGGCCTGGATGAAAGCAGACCTTCACTGGATTTCAAGAACAATGAGGTTGTGTCTGATGTCACACAGAAGTCATCGGTCAACGTGCTGTTTACAAACCTCATTGAGGGGAATCTGCTTCCCTCGGCTCACATCTGGATAACATCCCGACCTGCAGCAGCCAATCAGATCCCCCCTACATGTGTTGACAGGGTAACAGAAGTACGAGGCTTCACTGACGCTCAGAAGGAGGAGTACTTCAGGAGGAGACTCAGTGATAAAGAGCTGTCCGGCAGAATCATTTCACACATCAAGACATCGAGGAGCCTCCACATCATGTGTCGCATCCCAGTCTTCTGCTGGATCATTGCTACAGTTCTGGAACACATGTTGACTACAGACCAGAGAGGAGAGCTGCCCAAGACCCTGACTGACCTGTACTCACACTTCCTGATGGTTCAGACAAAGAGGAAGAGGCACAAGTATGATGAGGGGCATGGGACAAGTCCACAAGAGCTGACGGAGGCTGACAGTGAAGTTCTTCTGAAGCTGGGGAGGCTGGCATTTGAACATCTGGAGAAAGGAAACATCATGTTCTACCAAGAAGACCTGGAGCAGTGTGGTCTTGATGTCACAGAGGCCTCAGTGTTATCAGGAGTTTGTACAGAGATCTTCAAAAGAGAGAGTGTGATCTTCAAGAAAACACTCTACTGCTTTGTTCATATGAGCATTCAGGAGTTTCTGGCTGCAGTCTACATGTACCACTGTTACACCAACAGCAACACAGAGGTACTGAAGGACTTCCTGGGAAAAAAACACAGTGACTCATCTCAGTATGAGTCGTCTCAGGATGAGTCATTGGAAGATGTGGATGATGATGATGATGATGATGATGATGATGATGATGATGACGACGACGACGATGACAGAGACGATGACCATTACTCATCTATGGATGACGTCCTGGATGATGTGGCTGATGATGATGATGATGATGATGATGATAATAATGATGATGATGATGATAACACAGACGATGATAACACAGACGATGACCATTACTCATCTCTTGATGACTTCCTGATGGCAGCCATGGAGAAATCTCTCAAAAGTGAAAATGGCCACCTGGACCTGTTTGTTCGCTTCCTTCATGGCCTCTCTCTGGAGTCCAACCAGAGTCTCTTTGGAGGCCTGCTGAGTCAGACAGAGAACAGTCCAGAAATCATCCAGGGAACCATCAACAGGCTGAAGGACATGAACACTAAGGATGATTATGATGATGATGATTTTATCTCTCCTGACAGAAGCATCGACATCTTCCACTGTCTGATGGAGATGAACGACCACTCAGTACATCAGGAGATCCTACAGTTCCTGAAGTCAGAGAACAGATCAGAGAAGGAACTCTCTCTGATCCACTGCTCAGGTCTGGCCTACATGCTGCAGATGTCAGAGGAGGTTCTGGATGAGTTGGACCTGAAGAAGTACAACACATCACTGGAGGGGCGACTGAGACTGCTCCCAGCGGTGAGGAACTGCAGAAAGGCTCAGTAAGTCCAGATGTGATTAACATTATAAATCAGTGTAGATTAGTTCTTCAAATATGAATAATATGAAATTCTTATTATTGTTAAAATAGCATTCTACTTGTTTATAGCTGAAATAATATGTCAGTTATATTTAATCACAGATGTTCTTGAGCTGTTTCAAATGTTGTGAGTGCAAATAATGTTGATTTTTTAGTTGGTTGTGTTCATAGCTGTTAAGTTAATGAACACAGTTATTCTATTTATTTCTAGTAATTATTGGATTTTACAGTTTCTTTCTATTTATCTTCCTTTGGGTGACAGAGGCGTCATTCAAACCTGGTAAAACAACTGAAGGACTTTAGAGGTTGGGGCCCAGGTTTTATTATAGCAGCATTTTATCACTACATATATCAGTATTTTACAGTTATCAGTTTCAATTTTCAATTCAATTCAATTTTATTTATATAGCACCAAATCACAACAAAAGTAATCTCAGGGAACTTTTCAAATAGAGCAGGTCTAGACAATTCCCCCATGAGCAAGCAGACTGAATCTGGAAGATAGTCCCACAGGAGAGGAGCCTGATAGCTGAAGGCTCTGCCTTCCGTATTACTTTTGGAGACTGTAGGAACCACAATTAAGCCTGCATTCTGGGAGCGTAGTGTTCTAGTGGGGTAATAGGGTACTATGAGCTCTTTAAGATGATGGTTAATGACCATTAAGAGCTTTGTAGGAGAAAAGAATGATTTTAAATTCAATTCTAGATTTTACTGGAAGCCAATGCAGCAAAGCTAAAATTACAATATATGATCTCTTCTTCTAGTTTTTGTCAGTACACATGCAGCTGCATTCTGGACCAGCTGGAGAGTCTTTAGAGACTTGTTAGGGCAGTCTGATAATAAGGAATTGCAATAATCCAGCCTGGAAGTAACAAATATGTGGACTAGAGGTTTGATTCCAGTGGTGGACCTTTGTTTAATGTCATTCTGTCTCTCTCTCAACTGTTGCTTTCCATTAAAGGAATAAAATTCCCCAGAAAAAAGTATTTAAGAACATAAAAAATATTAGCTGAACAACTGATGTGAAGAGCACAAATGTTAATCAAAATGGGGAATGTCAAACTGTTTTGTCATCAAAGGCATTCAGTAAATATAGAGTGTCCTTTTTCATGATAACATATGTGGTAATATATATGTCATTACAGACTTTCTGACTCTGGACTCATAGAGACTCACTGTGAAATTGTGGCCGCAGCTCTGAAGTCCAATCCCTCCCATTTGAGAGAGCTGGATCTGAGTGAAAACGCCATGGCTGATTCAGAAGCGAAGCTTCTGTCTGCTGGACTGGAGAGTCCAAACTGTAGATTGGAGACTCTGAGGTCAGTTCACTGGCTGTAGCTTTGGAAGGTTTTTTCCTCCATATACTCAAATCTGTAGAATATATATTTTTGGGGGAATTCAAAAGTCTTCTTCTGTGTAAAAATAACTAAAAAATCTAAACTAATATGAGGTTTCAGCAGTTTAGTTACACATATCAAGTAAGTATCTTTGTGTTTCTTCAGTTTCCCTGCTGAGCTGTAGTGGAGGGATCGTAACTCAAAGAGGGAACTTTGTGCTAAATAGTCTGTAACTTTGAGTTAGACAAAATCAAGTGGGTGTCTACCAGACTGTCAAAGCCTCATATTAGCCTCAGCTGAACGTACAAACTCATTTCCTACAGTGTAGCTGTGTTAGGAAGAGACCACTTTACAGTCAGTATGGACAGGAAGAATGCTTACTGCCACCAATAACATGTTTTAATTACACATACCTACTGAACTATCAAATACAAAAATAATGAGCAGGTTTTTAGTCTAAGATGTTTGATTTCATAATGATCGTCTAATTACAGACTTGACAGTAGAAGGCTGACATTGTGATGATCCACAATAGCACAATGACAAAGTCACTCTGCTTATTTTTGGGAAAAGCTCATTTATGAGGACATAGTTGGACCATAAATGATTTTATTTACATCATTTATTCTTTTTTCAGTTTTAGGGACTGTAGTTTATCAGAGATCAGCTATGCTTCTCTGGTCTCAGCTCTGAAGTCCAACCCCTCCCATCTGAGAGAGCTGGATCTGAGTGACAACAAGCTGCAGGATTCAAGACTGAAGCTGTTGTGTGATTTTCTGGAGAGTCCACACTGTAGACTGGAGACTCTGAGGTCAGTTCACTGACTGTCTGTTACTATTGTTGATCTTAATGTTTAATAACTGAACCTAATTTATGTACGTACATAACTTACATCCATGAAGTTAATTATATTCATGTTTATAATTTTTGGTAAAGAGTCACATCTATATACAGAAGATCCTATCAACTAATATCTGTTTTAAATTGATCAGGTTTACTTATTGAATGAGAAATAATTCTTTAATATATTCTTTAATGTGTTTTAATAAATAATGTTTGAACGTTGACATTGACCTTTCAGAACACACACACACACACACACACACACACACACACACACACACACACACACACACAGGGGGGACACAGAGAGATCAATGCAGGTGTTTAAAGTATGAATATAGTATTTTTATGAATCATTGTTGAAATTAATAGGTGTCTGAATGTTGAAAACTCTTTATCACTGTCTATATCTGACAGTTTTTAACCTGAATCCTGTTGGATTCAAGTGTTTGGAGTTTCCATTTTCTAAACTTCTACATTCTAAACCTTCTTCAGCTCTGAACAGATTATGAAACACTGAATGATTTCAAGCAGGACTTTTGTCTTCTAAAGTGACATCATTTATTCTTTATTCAGATTGAATCGCTGCAATTTGTCAGAGATCTGCTGTGCTTCTCTGGCCTCAGCTCTGAAGTCCAACCCCTCCCATCTGAGAGAGCTGGAGCTGAGTGGAAACAAGCTGCAGGATTCAAGACTGAAGCTGTTGTGTGATTTTCTGGAGAGTCCACACTGTAGACTGGAGACTCTGGGGTCAGTTCACTGACTGTCTGTTACTATTGTTGATCTTAATGTTTAATAACTGAACCTAATTTATGTACGTACATAACTTACATCCATGAAGTTAATTATATTCATGTTTATAATTTTTGGTAAAGAGTGACGTGTATACAGAAGATCCTCTCAACTAATATCTGTTTTAAAATGATCAGGTTTACTTATTGAATGAGAAATATTTCTTTAATATATTCTTTAATGTGTTTTAATAAATAATGTTTGATCATTGATATTGATCCTTCAGAGCACACACACACACACACACACACACAGAGGGAGGACACAGAGAGATCAATGCTGGTGTTTAAACTATTTTTATGAATCAGTGTTGACATGAATAGGTGACTGAATGATGAAAACTCTTTTTCTCTGTTTGTATTTGACAGTTTTTAACCTGCATCCTCTTGGGTCCAGGTGTTCGGAGTTTCCATTTTCTAAACTTCTACATTCTAAATCTTCTTCAGCTCTGAACAGATTATGAGACACTGAATGATTTCAAGTGATGTCATGTATTCTTTATTCAGATTGAGGGACTGCAGTTTGTCAGAGATCAGCTTTGCTACTCTGGTCTCAGCTCTGAAGTCCAACCCCTCCCATCTCAGAGAGCTGGATCTCAGTCTCAATGAGCTGCAGGATTCAAGATTGAAGCTGCTGCATGATTTTCTGGAGAGTCCACACTGTAGACTGGAGACTCTGAGGTCTGTCTGTTACTATTGTTGATCTTAATGTTTAACAACTGAACTTAATTTATGTACATGCATAACTTACATCCATGAAGTTATTTTTTTCCATATTTTTTTACTGCACAAAGTTTAGTCTGTAGTTATTATAATAAAGATGACTGATTCTTAAAGAAACTGTAGAAAATGTCCACTGTTAGTTGTTAAAGTAAATTAATGTTTATAACTTTTGATAAAGAGTCACGTCTATACAGACGATCGTCTCAACTAATATCTGTTTTAAATTGGTCACATTTACTTCCTAAAGAAGAAACATTTCTTTATTATATTCTTTAATGTGTTTTAATGAATAATGTTTGATCATTGATATTGATCCTTCAGAACACACACACACACACACACACACACACACACACACACACACACAGAGGAACACAGAGAGATCAGTGCTGGTGTTTAAAGTATGAATGTAGTATTTTTATGAATCAGTGTTGACATGAGTAGGTGTCTGAATGTTGAAAACTCTTTTTCACTGTTTGTATTTGACAATTTTTAACCTGCATCCTCTTGGATTCAGTTGTTTGGCATTTCCATTTTCTAAACCTCTACATTCTAAACCTTCTTCAGCTCTGAACAGATTATGAAACACTGAATGGTTTCAAGCTGAAACTTTGTCTCCTAAAGTTACATCATTTATTCTTTATTCAGATTGAGGGACTGCAGTTTGTCAGAGATCAGCTGTGCTTATCTAGCCTCAGCTCTGAAGTCCAACCCCTCCCATCTGAGAGAGCTAGAGCTGAGTGGAAACAAGCTGCAGGTTTCAGGATTGAAGCTGTTGTGTGATTTTCTGGAGAGTCCACACTGTGGACTGGAGACTCTGGGGTCAGTTTATCATTTAACAACTGAACCTAGTTTATGTATATACATAATTTACATCCATAAAGTAAATTTTTTTCATATGTATTTTTTTTTACTCTACAAAGTTTAGTCTGTAGTTATAAAAGTTGACTGATTTTTAAAGAAACTGTACAAAATGTCAAATGTTAGTTGTTAAAGTAGAGGGGAGGACACAGAGAGCTCAATGCAGGTGTTTAAAGTATGAATATAGTATTTTCATGAATCAGTGTTGACATAAATAGGTGTCTGAATGTTGAGGACTCATTATCACTGTTTGTATTTGACGATTTTTAACCTGCATCCTGTTGGGTTCAGGTGTTTGGAGTTTCCATTTTCTAAACTTCTACATTCTAAAACTTCTTCAGCTCTGATCAAATTATGAAACACTAAATGATTTCAAGCAGGAACTTTGTCTTCTAAAGTGATGTCATTTATTCTTTATTCAGATTGAAGTACTGCAGTTTGTCAGAGATCAGCTGTGCTTCTCTGGCCTCAGCTCTGAAGTCCAACCCCTCCCATCTGAGAGAGCTGGAGCTAAGTGACAACAATCTTCAGGAGTCAGACGTGCAGCTGCTGTCTGATCTTAAGGAGAGTCCACAATGTAGACTGGAGACTCTAAGGTCAGTAGAGAGTTGGAGTCAGTCCATGCTGGTTTCAGCAGTATTGTATTAAACACAGCAAAGATCCAGTATTTCCTGGTGAACCTCCAACCTTCTCAGTGGCTGCTTTCCTTAGTGAAGCTGTGAGAGAAGAATGGTAACAGGTTTCAGGATTAGACAGAAAGACAGAGATAGAGAGAACAGTCAGACAATCAGATCAGCTAGAAGCTTGTTGTGATCATGTGTTTGAGCTCATGTGAAAACAACTGTTGTTGTTGTGTTCATGTCTGCAGGAAATAAAGCTGTATTACAGCTGACAGCCTTACAAGATGTATAGAAACAGTGGTCCTCATCATCAAACTGTCCTACCATCAAATCTGATCTGAAAGTGTTTGTTCTCTTATTTCGACACTAAAGAATTGATCAGTTCATCTTTGTCAGAGCTCTGAGATCAGTCTGACTGAAGCTTGCAAATCACTGGCTCTGATTTCACAGAACCATCATTATGTTTAATAACATGTGGTCTTTATACAGACTAGAACCTCTGCTGAAGTCCAGGAATCACAGCAGGTGTTTAGCTGAGAGTGTTGACTGATTAGCATGTGATGATTTAACAGCAGGAAAGATCCTCAAATCCCACAAAGACTCTGTAGCTTTTAAACTTTTATTACAGTTCACATGTATCAATAGTAAATCCATTAGTAAACCGATGAGTGAATGATGTGGTGATGACTTTCAGCAGTTTATTTCCTCTGTTTACTTCAGTGAAATCTGCAGATTAAACAGACTTGAAGTCAAAAGTCTCTGCAGGTCTGTGAGCTTGGAGCTCCGTGTGTTCACTCCAAAACATGTGAACTCTGTTGTTTCTTCCTCTCTCATCAGATGGGAGTCTCTGTAAGAGTGTGAGTGAACATCCAGGAGTGTGTGTTGAGAGAGGATCAGCTGTATCCTGATGATCCTCCATCTGGACCGGAGTCTGGATCTGGATTTTGTCATCTTCACTCAAGTCTCTTGACTGACTACAAACTGAGCAGTTAACTTTGGATTTTGTTGAAGTCAGCACTTTACAGATTTGTTATACATGAGCCGTTTGATGCAGAAAAGATTAACAAAAAAACAGGTGTTATAAGTCAGACTCTGACCCTGAGCCCATATTTATCAAACGTCTCAGAATCACACTGCGAGTTAACAAGGACTCAAACTAATTTATTAAGCAGAAGAGAATTTACTCTGACTTTCAGCAGGAGAAGGATTACTCCTGGAAGAGAGTGAGATGTCACTGTTTTACCACAGTCAGAGCAGCAAAGTAGAAGTAATGACAACGTGTTGTAGCTTTCTCACAGTCTCAGCTAAAAATATTTAACAGTGGTAATTTGGTATATTATGTTTATAGGCAGGTAACCAGGCAGGTAACTTACCAAGGTTATGTAACAAAACTATGATGCTAAAATTCATTATAAGATGATATTTACAAACTGTAAAGAAAGCCTCAGAAAAAAATGTAGCCTATACGTTAATTAAGATAACAGGTCATTTGACTCAGTTGTGTGAAATGATCTTGGTTCAGCCACATGGTTTCACAGCCTGTAATAGTGCTGCATCTTGCACATATTGCACAGACACATGTTGCAAACCCTCTCCATGAAGAACATCTTCTCTTCCACTGTCCAATTCCTCTTTCAACTACACCCCAAGTTAACTTATGTCCTCTACATGAAGGTAAATACACCTTAACCCAATAGAAACATATATTGTTAAGGTGTATCCTCCTCTCTCAAATATCAGGCTGTAGCTCTGCTGTTATTTGAAGTAGCCTAAATAAAAAATAAGCCTATAAAATGTTTGACCTGTTGTAATGAAGTTGAGATATCCTTTATTATGCAGCTGACATGATTATTTTCAAATAAAAGTTTTAGTGGGCTGTAACTGAGGACCCTTGTCATGCTCTTTATCTTCACGATGTGCATTAAGCCAGATCAAAGTGTCATTCATGACTTCTGGTTCTGTTGGTTCTAACAGAATCATCACTGTTGCACAGCTGCATTTTCCCCGTTACGATAAAGTGTAACATTGTGAGGACGTTCTGTATTTATTTAAATGATGTTCTGTAGAAACATTATGTCTTCTCCTCTGCATCACACACAAAGTCAGTCTCACAAATTATTTTGATTTTGTCCAAACAATCTTTTTGTAAGCTCAGTGTCATCAAGCATTCCTAAAACATCTCTCCTCTCAGGGAATATCTCTGCCTGAACTCCACCTCCTGCAGCTCCTTAATATTGACAGAGATAGGAATCATTTACAAGTTTGGAAAGTTGATAAAATGCTTTTTCTCCTGAAAGTAAGACCAGGACTATGCATCACTCTGATTATTTTTGGCCAGTTTGGAGTAATTTCCTGCTCTGAGATGCTTAATAAATACAGGCCCAGATGTGACAGATGTGACAGATTGGATGTCCACAAATTTCACTGTTTAAATTCTGAAAGAATTTATCATTGGTCCAGAAAACCTGCATGCAGGCCATTAAAACATATTAAAATAATATATATAAGACTAGCACAGAACACTGCTGCTGAGTTTGAACTAAAACCAGGAAAAGAGATCATATAACTCCATTTCTATCATCACTTCACTGGTTACCTGTTTGTTTTATGATTTATTGGAAATATTTGATTTATTACTTTTAAAAGCTCTTCATGGCTCCAGATTACATATCAGAGTTGCTCTGTGTGTAAATATTAAAGGTATCTAGCTTATAATTACAAAAACATCATGTCAAAATTAATAGTTTATATCTCATATCTCCAGCATCTCCAGCTAAACCTCTTGTTGACTTATGTGTCCTTACAACTCTTTTAAATATATCTCTGCCATCAGCAGTTTAATACTAATGAATCATTAAATAAATGAAGCCACATTTTGCATGAATGCAGCTTGTTTTTCTATAACTTGACACTGAGTGGTGGGAAATGAATTAGTGCTGATTATCAGCACAGATAAATATGGGTCCTAGTCTTTGCTGTCAGGGCTCTGGATCAACCTATTTGAGGCGCTCCGTCTGATAAGTAATTATCTTCCATTAAATCACTTCTTAAAACTCATTTTTATCCACTGATCATTTGAATCTTAAGTCTGTTTTACTTGTTTATTTTCTTCCTGTATGTTTGTGTTAGTTTCGTGTAAAACATTGTGTAACGTTGGTTTTGAGAAGTTTTATAGACTTCTGAAGGGAGGGTGGTGGGATGATGATGGTGGGAAACAAAGACCACATTCTAATAAACATCTGTGGAAATAAATGAACTTGCAGTGTTTTTATCCTGCATCAAGCTTCAGCTTCATGTATAACATCTATTTTTATTGTAGTTATTTTTTCTGTCTTTGTGTATAAGTGAGCCATATTTGATTGAATCTGTGTTCTTTGTTTTGGATCTGTGGATCTGTTAGATTTTTTTGCCTAACCACTGGACCACTAGAACATGTCTGGTGGCCACTTTATTTTGAAGGTCCATTATTATTATAATTTCCTATTAATTTCTTCAAAGTTTCCAGGAAAGAATTGTCTGTGTAATTTGGTCTTTTTATAGATTTCCATTTCGAGTTAATATTTATTCATCAGTCATTTATTATTGGAAACTTTATTCTCATATATGTTGAATTGTATATTTTTTCTGTAGATTAAACATGTTTGCATGTTTGGCTGACCTGCTGTGAACTGACTAAAAGACTTAAGCTTATGTTAGCTTAACAACTGGAATTCATTCATTGGAAGTGAACCTACTGAACACTGTCTTTATTTGACCTATAAATTAGTGATAAAGTACTTGGTTCTTTTCAGGAAATTAACTAACTTTAGATTGTCTGTGTTTTCTTTATTCAGTCACTTTATTGCTAAAATCAAGTGCAATATACAAACAAGGAAACCTCACCACAAAGTGACGATACTAGAAAACAGCAATCCACACAGATATGAACCTACAGTGTGGAACTTCTGCTACAGCCTGTAGCACCTCACACTGCGCCTCCTTTGGCTCGTGGCTCTTCTCTTATTTTACCTTTTTAAGCCCAAAGAGCACCTGCCTCCAGTCAAATGGCAGACAGTGTTAAAGCTGGGCTCAACCAGCCATGGATAGGTATAGAGGGCTTTCATGACCACAAGTAACCTTTTGCTGTCTTCTAATGAGCACAGGATCAAATCTTGTCTGAAACGCAGCTCTGATATTCTTTTATACAGCTACCATGCATCATTTTATAATAAATATTTACTCTCATAGTCACTGATTTATTTTAATTTAGCTTTATCACTGCATAAATATATTTTTGATAACAGTAGCAATAGAAAGAAATTAATGAAAAGTTTGTCCAAATTACTTTTTCAGATCATTTCCAATGTTTCAAACATTCATACAGTAAAATCATCTGCTAAATGTAGAGGACTGCTCTAACTTGAATAAAATGCATTCTGACCATGAAACAGTTATGACATTTACCATTTAAAGACATGATTAGTATTGTTTTTATAAGTTAATTAATTTTTACTTAATCTTTATTTGACTTGGAAAGACTCATTGAGATGACACTGACAACCTGTTTTAGCAGTTTCCCGGCCCAGAATGACGATAATTATTACTATTAACTATTGATCATTATTAAATATTACTAGTTTCTCTTCTTTTCATACATATATTTTATTAACTTTGATAAACATTATACAATCTGAGTAAAGAATACTGAATGTTACTCACACAACTAATCAAGGCAGACAAAAGATTCATTACATTTATTGGGTTTATAATTCAATACATTTGATCAAATCATACATAACAGCCAATATGATTGGCTTATGCACATGTTGATGATGTTGATGAATACACAAAGTAAATACAGACATGGCAAACAGAAAGTCTGGCTGGTTGTAGTCCTGTCAGAGCTGGAGGCTGAGGCTGCTGTCTGAGCAGAGGAGGGATGTATGGAGGTCTGAGGTGAAGGACGACCTGAAGATTCTGGACAGACACTGGAGGGACAGAAGTCAGTACGACTGAATGTGATATAATGAACGTAAACTGTTTATAAACCAACAGCAGTAAAAGTTTCATTCCTCATCATGTTGCACTGAAGGACTGAAGATGAGACCAGTTCAAGGAAACACAGGAGATTTTACCAGGTTAAATAAAAAAGTACAGGCAAGCAAAATAAACTTTACTTAACTAAAAACAACTTAAACAAAATAACATCGCACTATGAAATAGAGAAAAGTGCATATTTACTTGACAACCAGCATTAGGTCCATTGATCCAGATCTCCTGATGATGATGAGTTATAGACGCATCCATTCGCTGTGATCACAGAGACACTTTCGGTTCAAATCCTCATCCTTGAGCTATCAGACCTGCAGGATTAGGGGTCTGAGTGAAGGCCACTGCTGAGGGTCAGAGGTGATGATGAGGAGGCTGAGCAGGTATCTGCTGTTTCTGTCGCTCCAGCTGCAGCTACTTCATCCTGCTGTCTGTGACTCTGCTTTTACCAAGAAAACATATAATCGCAGATATAAGATACATGAATACACTCACAAACATAACAATCAGTCCTGCTGCTCTACATGCTGCCTCATAGTTCTTCACAGCTGAACAGACCTATCAGGTGTTATCAGAACACAGGAGACAGACAGGATGAGGGGTGTCTGAGGGGTAGGGTGTAAGCATGAAAGAAATTAAATGAAAACCACAAATTTCAGTGTAAAAGGTCAATAACTTAGTGAAATCTTAGTGTGCACATGTGTTGTTGTTATTACAGATTAATATTACCAATGTTGTGGAGAGATGATCAATAACGTTACATTATGAGTATGACAAAAATTCAGAACAACATCAAACAACACTGTTAGAGTACATCCGGCTCCACAGCAGAGAAACAGCTGAATAAATGTCAGGAGCAAACTGACTGAAGGCCAGCAGATGAATATCAGCTCCAACCAAGAAAAGTCTTGCGACTTTCATTCACCATAAATATAAAAAGACTCAAATATATCATATTTTGGCTAAAGTTTTCACTTTCTGAACAGCCACAAATTCAACTGGGACATGCAGGCTCCAATCTATGAACAGACATCATCAAGTGTCAGTTATTTAGAATTTCAGCTTTTGTGAGTTTCTCCAAAAATGTAAATTTCTTCATCTATTATATTGTTATAAAGCCTCCTGGTTGCTTGTTATTGTATTAATAGTTAAATCAATAAATCAATGAAATAAAAAAACTGTTTTTTGTTCCCCAAACTCCAGTTAAGAGAAGAACGTCCAGTCAGTTCATCTGAACACCTACATACAATACAGTAGAATAATATAATAATACAATACAGTACTATAATATAATTATACAACACAGTACTATAATAATATAATACAATACTACATACAATGTAGCGCATCAAGTGTTTGAGACCAGTATTCAGATATACAGTTCATTCATATGTAGACATAAATAATTGGGCTCCAGAGCAACTCGGTAAGAGTCAAAGTCCTTTCCTGTCTCGGACAAACTCATTCTCTCCATTTCACACTTTTCAGCAACATGTGAACATGTTTTTTCTAAGGATTAATGTCCTTGAAACAGTATATTTTTACAGAGATTCTTTCTCAAGCTGCCACTTTGTAATTGCAGAGTGTGAAGTTTGGAAATGTGGTGCTGCTTCAGCTTGTGGAAGTTGCTGACAACTAATGACAGGATGCAGAAGTGATGCTTGTGAATGTCGTCCTGAGTTCCAATAATATCATATCAATATATCAATAATAAACACATCCTCTGAACTGTGTGCAACCATGTGGTCGACAAGGTAAACGCTGCATTGATGAGCTGCTGATGAAATGTTTGTGGTTGTTGCATCTCTGGCCGCCGGGCGGCAGCACCGCGTCGCTGACGCGTCCTGTCTGCCGGGTTTAAAGCAGAAAAAGACGCTGCGTGCTGATTGGCTACTGAGAGGGGCGTGCTGTGACGTCGGAGCGGCAGCAGAGAGGAAAGATGGCGGCGGTGACCAGAGGCTCGTTCAGTGTGTTCAGACGGCTGGTGAGAAAACTGCGGCTAAAACATTTCATTTTGTCTGTTTGTTTGTTTATTTGTTTGTTTCTGCTGCTAACGTGGAGCTGCTGCAGAGTGACGTCATCACTTCGTCCCCCTGGGCAGCTCGTAACTTAGCATGTTAGCTTCTGTTAGCATCCTGCTGGGTCACAGAGCTAACAGTTAACAGCTAACTGACAGTCCAGTTTATAGTAGTAATAATAATAATATTAATAATGATAATAACAGCAATAATAATGTGTCTTAATATAGAGTTGGAAGCATCAGTCTGAACTGTTATCGGATCAATATTCTGCTGCTGATGAAGCTTCATATTGTAACATTACTTTGAGACAGAAAAACTTTTAAAAACATTTTCTGATAAATAAACTTTCTACAGCTGCACTGATTAATCAATTAATCAATTAATCGATTAGTTCACAACTATTAAATAAATTTGCCAACTTTTTTTGATAATTGATCATCTGTTTCGAGTCATTTTCTAAAAAGAAAAAGTCCAAATTCTCTGATTCCAGCTTCTTAAATGTGAATATTTTCTGGTTTCTTGAGTCTCTGACAGTAAACTGAGGATCTTTGAGTTATGGACAAAACAAGACTTTTGAGGATCATCTTGGACTTTGAATCTCTGATCCACAGTTTTCACCATTTACTGACATTTTATGGACCAAATGATTAATTTATTAATCAACAGATCAAAGGAGGTTCCCAGTCTTTCCAGTGTTTCCAGTTAAACCAGCAGTCAGGTGTCCATATGAACAGTGAAAGAGGTTTTCCTCGCTGTAATCATTCCTCCTGTTCATACTGGATATTAAAAGATCCTTCAAATGTGCTTTAATGTAAATGTTTGAAAAACTCACAAGTTGATTTAACATCACTTCCTGTTCTGAAGATTTTTCCAGAATCTTTAATGACTCTCCTAAACATCTGGATTAAAATATGTTCTGTCTGCTGCTTTAATAGTAGTAATAATAATAATAATAATAATAATAATAATAATAATAATAATAAAAAATAATAAAATAAATAAATAATACATTTTTGATCTATAATCAATCAATCAATTAGTTGTTTGGTCCATAAAATGTCAGAAAATGGTGAAAACCGTGGATCAATGTTTCCCAAAGATGACGTCATCAAATGTCTTGTTTTGTCCACAACCCAAAGATCTTCAGTTTACTGTCATAGAGACTAAAGAAACCAGAAAATATTCACATTTAAGAAGAGAATTTTGACTTATTTTTTAAAAAAATGATTCAAAATAGTTAATTTAGAGCTAATAATATTAGTTAAAATATCGTCTAATCAATTTATCAACTAATTATTGCAGCTCTAAAGTTAATTTTATAACATTGATCAAAATCAGCAATTACAAAGTGCTTTACAAGGCTTAAAAGGAACAACTGACAGAATAAAATACTGAATACACACACGACCACATATATAACATTAAAAACGAGTAAATAAATCAATAAAAATGATAAGAAAGCTTTATGATGAAAGTCAGTTTTCAGAAGTGAAGCTGATTTCGCCGGTCGTGTTATTATATTGAAGCTCTGACAGAAACCTGCGTCCTCTCCAGTCCTGCAGCTCACCTCAGGAACAACTTGGAGGTTCCTTATGAGGGCCTCAAAACTAAAATAAAACATTTTTAACCTGTTTCTCTGGTCAAGACTCTGTTTCTTGATCCAAACAAACACGGTGGCTGCTAGTGACACATTTCTCTGCTCAAAACATGAACCAGAATGTTTCGGAAAAGAGTTGAAAATCTGGTTTATGATGCAGCAGACAGAATATTTTTTTTCATGAAGCAGAAACAGACATTTACTGGTTTATTTATTCTGTTTCTCAACTGAGTTTCTTGAAACAAAGAAAAAGGACAAGGGAATAAACTTAAGAATCAAACCAAACAACTTTCAGTCTTCCAGTTTCCGTCTGACTGGATTCATTGTTCAGGTGACGAGAGGCGTTCAATCATAACTCAGTGAATTTTGAACACACATACATGAAACACATATTTTCAAATTCAGTGTGACTCAGACGTCCTGAAGATATGATCTGATGTATAAATAAGCTTCCAAAAATCTACTTAGAAAAAAGACGCTGCCTAAAACTGCAGAACCTGTTTTCTTCAGTATCACAGTAATCAGTGATAGTTTGTCTGTACATCATGTTACACTGCAGACAGCAGCCGCTAAAATGTAAACAAATATAGTGTAAAGAAACAGGGCTCCAGTCGGCTAACTCACCTAATCCATAGCAACGCTAGACTTCCTGTTTACGTCCCCTAAAGCATTATGGGGACTGTAGTTCCAAAACTGAGACTGTCTCGCAGACATGGAACGTGGAAATCCCAGAGGAGCCAACCTGACAGGACGCCATGATGAAGTCAGTTTCTCTGTGGGAGATGTACCTATGTTTACCTGTATGACCTCACCCGACTCCCCAGGAACTACCCAAGACTAGGGCCATCACTTTATCAAAAAGTCAAGTTCAAAAGAATTCAAACGAATAGGTAATTTGTTTGAATTAATTCAAACACAACAGATACCGTAATGTGCCTTAGAAGCACTTGACTGAGACTGGCAGCAGCACATATGGCAGCAACTTCCCTCCGTCACCGGTCAGAGAGAGCGTCTTACCGTTCAGTACAGTCTTTATTTTTCCTGTGTGGTGTTGCACAGCTGCTCTGTGTCAGACCAGCTTGTAGAGTTGATGTTGTGCCGCTTGTCTGACGCCTCCGCTGCCTCACCTGTGTGTAAACCAGTGACTGAGTCCTCAGATGTGTTGTGGTTGTAGAGTAAAGCAGCTGCTTTTTAAAAAATTGGCAAACAGCCTGATCTTTGTTGGTAATTTTACCCCCAAAATCCTTCCACACACTGCTTATCAGATGCTTGGGTATTGTTATAATCCGATCAGCACAGCTTTACTCGCTGCTGTCCTCCATTTTTATTTATCATCTTAGTTTACTGATCAAACTGATGGTTGACTGTCAGTTGTGCTTATAATCTGTGAAGTTTGAATTCAAACAGGTCATTACACTTCTAATATTTTACTTTTTCCCACGTTTTAATGAAATTTCCAATTAATAGTGACAGCCCTACCCAAGACCACAAAACCACAAGACCACAGAAACTGTAATGCACCACAACACCAAGGCAAATTTCTTGTATGTGCAGACCTACTTGGCAGTAAACCTGATTCTGATTCTGAACTACTAACTGAGCGTATCTGTACAGGTGATGATGTGTCTCTTGTTTCTTCCCGTTAGCTGAGTCAGCAGTATCGCCGCAGATGTTTCCGGCTGCAGAGCTTCAGATGTGAGCAAAGTCTCCAGCCAGTCGCCTTCAGATTTGACAGAAACCTGCAGATGTTCAACAGCAGAGCACTGCACACTGCTACAGGTGAGTCCAGAAACCAGAGTCCTGAGACCTGGTCACTCGTACCTGAACCTCTTTATCCTTCAGTTCTTTTAGGGCTTGGCTGTACACCTTATTTTACGGTATACCGGTATTGAGTCACGTGAAGGTCTGCATTTCTGTAATACCTTCGTCAGACAATATTTTGTCATTACACAATTCAATTTACTAAATAAACTGTGCTGTACGACAGAATTGGCGATTTAAACGTAATATATTTCGCAAGAAGGTAACACAATTTGATTAAAAAGTAAAAAAGTTAAATGTACAGCAAGCATACATAGTTCTTTTCTTTGTATTTAACGTGTTATGTTTGCTTAACGGGTGAATATGTGTATAAGGACAGTGAATGCAACTACGTTTACATGAATATTGAATGTTAACTGTTAACTAAATGTCGTTATGTATTTAGGCAAATAGTTATGCCAAAAATCTGTAAATGCTTGGACAAGAAACAATTAGATGGTAGCCATGAAACCATCATGTTGCAGATATATCTAATAAAAATTGTTTTTATATAATCATTTTTGATTGATTATTTTTCTTCAGTATATTTTAGTGGTATTTATTTAAAGCTATAATATGTAACTATTCCGCATTAAAATGTCTAAAAACAACTAGACCTATGTTATATATTTTGTTGAGTTGTGTACTTACATTATCTCAAATGTTTCCAACAATTTTCAAACCCAGAGAAATCTGTAATTTTAATCAAAGTAACGGACCGTTTCATTTGGTCGCCTGTCAATGGCGTCATACCTCCTCTACCAAAGAGTATAGTGCACAAGATAATATGTTGGTGTTATTGTTGGATACAGTTACCATGGCAACCTGCCAGGTCAACCCAGTGGTTTTTGTGGGGCTTCGGTGTGATGATGTAATCACTGATGTAATGATGATAAATCGTTGGTGTTGCTGGTGTTTCGTCCTGCAGTGAGTCGAGGACCCATCGTCCAGTTCAAACTGTCCGACATCGGAGAAGGAATCATGGAGGTGACAGTCAAGGAGTGGTACGTACTACACAGGACCACGATCTACACGTTCGATCCACAAACTACCTAAAACGACCCGAGTCCCCAGAAACTACCCCAGTCCCCAGAAACACCCAGAAACTACCCGAGTCTCCAGAAACTACTCAAAACTACCCGAGTCCCCCTTAATCTACCCAGGTCCCCAGAAACTACCCCAATCCCCAGAAACGACCAGAGTCCCCAGAGACTACCAGAAATTACTTGAGTACCTAGAAACTACGCTAAAACTACCTGAGTCCCACTTAAACTACCCAAGTCCCCATTAAACTACCCGAGTCCCCAGAAACTACCCCAGTCCCCAGAAGCTCCCAGAAACGACCCCAGTCCCCCAGAAATTACCAGGTTCCCCAGAGACTACCAGAAACTACTCGAGTCCCCCATAAATTACCAGTCCCCAGAGACTACCAGAAATTACTTGAGTACCTCGAAACTACGCTAAAACTACCTGAGTCCCACTTAAACTACCCGAGTCCCCAGAAACGACCCCAGTCCCCAGAATGACCCTAGTCCCCCAGAAATTACCAGGGTCCCCAGAGACTACCAGAAACTACTTGAGTCCCAAGAAACTACGCAAAACTACCTGGGTCCCTCAGAAACAACCTGAGTCCCCAGATACTACCCGAAACTACCCGAGTACCCCTTAAACCACCCGAGTCCCTTTGAAACTACTCGAGTCCCTCTGTAACTATCCGAGTCCCCCAGAAACTACCTGGAACTACCTAAGTCCCCAGAAACTACCCGAAATTACCCAAATACCCAGACACGACTGACTGTTCAGTCTCTTCCCAGTCCATCCCCATTATTCCCAATCTGTCCCTATTATTCCCAGTCCATATCCATTCTTTCCAGTCTTGTTCTCTGAATATGTGTTGTGTCTCACAGGTACGTGAAGGAGGGAGATAAAGTTTCTCAGTTCGACAGTATCTGTGAGGTTCAGAGTGACAAGGCATCAGTCACCATCACCAGCCGCTACGACGGCGTCATCCGAAGACTCTACTACGACGTGGATGCCACAGCCTTAGTGGGCAAACCCCTGGTCGACATTGAGACAGAGTCCAGTACAGGTGAGGAGGTTGCAACACAAAACTATGGAACCAGGTTTTCTGTGGGGCGTGTCTGAGGATTTTAGAATAGAAGAGATTTGAGCTCTGACAGTTGCTTTGTCAGCACCTTGCAGTGGTGCTTCATCTATAATCATCTGCGTAACTCTGTCCTGTGATGCAGTTAATCAGCTGCTGTGTTTGACTGATGCGTCTCTGGTTGTGGTTCAGAGGTGATCCAGGAGGAGGATGTGGTTGAGACCCCTGCCATGGCTAGAGAAGAACACACCCACCAGGAGATTAAAGGTCACAAGACCCAGGCCACCCCAGCCGTCAGACGGCTCGCCATGGAGAACAATGTAAGTCTGTCTCCAGTATGTCCAGAGTTCCCAGTGTCCTCAGTCCGTCTTCTGTGTTGGTAGATTATCCAGCAGTCTGTCCCCAGCAGGGTCGGATATTAACATGGGCTTGGGGCAAAATATCCCTAAACAGGAACAGTAACAGGAGCTTTTGAAATGGTAAAATAAACAGTTAAACAAGGATTTAATAAGTTTGGCCAAGTGTGTCCAGATGTTGCCCTTTATCAAGCAGGTAGCTCCTGGTCTGAAAAGTGAAGCTAACTCCATTGGCTGCAAAAAAAGTCTGATTGTATGGAAGTCTATGAGAAAATGACCCTACTTCTCACTTGATTTATTACCTCAGTAAACACTTTCCTAATGAGTTTATGGTCTCAATTGCTAGTTCCAAGTCTTCTTCATTACAGCATGATGTTCATTTTGTAAATTATGGTTCCATTTAAAGTAAAATAGACAATAAAGCAGGGTATGCTTCAGGGCATGGCTACTTTTCTGATTGACAAGTTGCTACCATGGCAACAACGTTGATTACTTAATGTAACCATGGTGCAACCCCTGATTTAGAGTATAGGTGTAGGCGTTGCTACGTCAGTGTTTTCAGTTCATAAAGGTAACTAACATTTTGGTCGCCGAAAAAAGTCTTGTTCAGCATTTGGTTGTACTAAAAGACCCTCTAAGGAGAAGGAAGTTCAGTTTTTCCGTAAGTTCATTTTGTTTTTATAGTTTTAAGCCTGTTTTTCACTATCAAATATTAGCATTAGCATTACCACAGTTAACCATATGCTGTAAATGCATCATGCTAACCAAGCTTGTGGCTAGTGTTAGGGTCAGCTCCACCCTCTCATCCAAATATGGTCACTTCTGGTTCCAAAAATCAAAGATGGTGACAGTCAAATCCAAGATGGCAACGGTCGAATGGCTAAACTCGAGGCTTAAAAACAGCAGTCCACCAACCAACGGGTGACGTCACAGTGACTACCGCCATATTTTTTACAGTCCATGCTCTGTATTCAAAGTGTGACTGGGAAATGTTTTGGACAGCTGGGCTTCCGGATCTGCACATTTTACACATTAAGTGTTCTTGCATTATAAGTTTGGCTGCTCCCTTCACTTTTTTTAATAAGAGTCATTGAATGTTGTTCTACATACAACATTTCATCATTTGAGCAAACTGCCCTGAAAATGATCCAAAATGCCCCCAAAACATATTTCATGAGGGCAAAAAGCCTTCGTAATAAAAAGTTAACTTCCTGCCCTGGTCCTCAGTGTGTCCTCAGTGTTCCTAGTTTAGTCCCAGTCTGTCCTCAATGTCCCCAGTCTGTGCCCACTCTTCCCAACAACATCTGTCTCTCCTCAGCCTCTCTAGTGTCCCTACTCTGCCGCCAGTCTGTTTCCATTATCTTGTCCCTAGTGTTTCCAGTCTGTCCCCTAGTGTAACCTGTTGATGGTGTGACTGGTTTGACCTCTGACCTCTCAGATTAAGCTCAGTGAAGTGGTAGGAACGGGTAAAGACGGACGGATCCTGAAAGAGGACATCCTGAACTTCCTGGCCAAACAGACGGGAGCCATCTTACCTCCAGCCCCCTTCCAGGAGATCCAGACTCCGCCTCCTGCCGCGCCCTCTGCTGCTGCTGCTGCCAGGCCTGTGAGCGCTCCGGCAGCCATCAAACTTCCACCCGCCATGCCCAAACCCGTCTTTACTGGCAAGGACGTCACCGAGCCCCTCAAAGGTCAGAGTTCACATAAAAATCTAATATAGATGCTCGTTTGTGACTTTGATCTTTAGGACCTTTTATATTTATATTCAAAGTAAATTTGAAGAAGTAGAATGTTAGGAAGTGAAATCCAGAGACTGCCGGTGAAGAAATGAAGACATCTGCATGATGAAGTATCAGTGTGATGAACTGTCTGAGTGTTTTCTGTCTGCAGGTTTCCATAAAGCGATGGTGAAGACAATGACGGCGGCCCTGAAGATTCCTCACTTTGGTTACTGTGACGAGGTCGACTTGACCCGCCTGGTGGCTCTGAGAGCCGAACTCAAATCCATCGCTGCAGGTCGAGGGGTCACACTGAGCTACATGCCCTTCTTCATCAAGGTACCACCACAAAGCTTTTGAATAGGAGAGCTTCATGCTGATTGCTTCAATGTTTGGTGCTGATGCTAATGCTGTGCTCTCATTGGCTCAGGCTGCCTCCCTCGGCCTCCTCCACTTTCCGATCCTCAACGCCTCAGTAGACGAAGGCTGCCAAAACATCACCTACAAGGTAACTCCCACAGTGCCTTTCTCATGTTCACAACCAATGCTGACTCCTTCAGTCCACTCAGGTGACATAACAATCCCGACAGTATCTGCGTTACTTTAGACATTTCAGTTTTATCCAATCATTGCAAAGTTAGCAAAAAAATCAGAAGAAAGTGACAAATTTGACCAATCAGTGCTTTTACACCAAGTAAACGCTTTTAATTTTAAGATTATAGCTACAATTCACTGCGTCTTACTGTCAGTGAAGTTATTTTCTTGAGAAAAAGTTTGATAGTGGAGCTTTGAGTAGAAATTATGCAGTACAGTCATGTTTTTATGTTGAAGTTAAATCATCAGAGCTGAGCTGAGCTGCTGTTCCAGTTGCAAATGATCGTACTGCGTCCTCCCGTCCTCAGCAGTTTGTATTCCAAATTGAACTCTCAAGTATGCAAGTCTGAACTTGGCGCTCTTCGTATTGAGAAGGGCCTTCTGTCTGATTTTTAATCAGTTTGATCAGTTGTTGTGATGTCAGTTTTGAGTTGTTGTTAACATGTTGTTTTGTGTGCTGCAGGCATGTTGTCTGTGTTGTCATGTTGATAAAATAGTAATATAATAAACTTATTTTATATAACACTTATCTTAACAAAGTTACAGAATTCTTTAAGGGGATCTATAATTCTCATTTCCAGCTCTGTATTTTTATTCTGGGACTCCACTAGAGCAACTTTGCATGATTCACAGTTAAAACTCCTTATTTATCTTCTACTGGTCCTTTATGCAGCCCCTCAGTTCAGCCTCTGTCTGAAACAGGCCGTTTTAGCTCCTGTCTCTCTAAGGCCCGCCCTCCTGATGAGCCCACTCTGTTCTGATTGGTCAGTTTCAGGAAGCCTGCAGAGAGACAGCCATATCAGTTGTGTAAAGTTACCGCCGATGCAAACCCAACATTTGCTGCTTTACTGCTTCATATTAAAAGATTTTAAATGACTAAATAATTGGAGACTTTTATTGTGAAGAATTTACAGGAAGTGAAACATGAGTAAAGTGAAACAATGAATTAACGGAGCTTCGTTAGAGGCACTAAAAACTGGTCGAAACAACAGGTGGAGGTATTTGTAGCTGTTTGTTGAGCAGATCAGTCAGAAATAATGCAGTACAAGCAGAAACAGCCACAGTGATGATGATGATGATGATGATGATGATGATGAAGGGCTGTAGACAATCAGGAAACCTCCAACAGGTAAACTACCTATTTTATTTTGCTGCCGTGTAATGGAGTCATGGTTCGGAGTGGAGCAGACGACCATATAAAGAAATCCGTAACCAGCCGACGTCGACTCTGCCAGAAGCATAAAAAACTGTTGGAAACCGTTCAGATCAGAGCTGCTGCTCTCTGCTCACAGGGATTACTGCTACATACGTTACCTCATTATTTAACACGTCAACCACAATTACCATGAACACCTGACACTGTGACATTATATATATATGACTAAAAATAAGGAAAAGCGTCATAGGTCCCCTTTAACAAAAAAGAAGAAAGAATGAACAAACAGCATTTAAAAACAAATGCAGAGATTGTAAAAGACCAGGGAATAAAATAAAATTACATAAAAATATAAACTTTCAAGAGTGGGATGATAAAACAGCAACACATCAAACATTCATGAACACTTTCTGATAAAAGAATGTTCTAAGAAAAGATTTAAAAGATGCTAAAGAAGTCGCCTGTATGATGCCAACAAAGTGTTCTGCAGTCTGGAGCCTCTTGATAGCATGTTGATGTTGTTGTTGTTGATGTTGATGTTGATGTTGTTGTTGTTGTTGACGGCATGTTTTGTACTGTAGGCATCTCATAACATCGGGCTGGCGATGGACACCGCCCAGGGTCTCCTGGTTCCCAACGTGAAGAACGTGCAGCTGCTCAGCGTGTTTGAGATCGCTCAGGAGCTGAACCGTCTGCAGGCACTTGGAGCCGCCGGTCAGCTGGGAACCGCCGACCTGAGCGGAGGAACCTTCAGCCTGTCCAACATCGGATCAGTGAGTCCAGAACCACAACCACAACCTGAACCCGCTGCAGAGCCGGGCTCACATTAACCTGCTCTGTTTGTGTTTGAACAGATTGGAGGGACGTATGCTAAGCCGGTCATTCTTCCTCCTGAGGTCGCCATCGGAGCGCTGGGAAAAATCCAGGTGGGTTCCAGACTTTTCCAGGAAACTGGAATTCGTCAGTCTTTCAGTGTACAACACAAATATTCATCAGATGTGTTTATTCTGTGTCTGTTTGATCTCATTTCATCTTATTGTAACTTCATCCTCACATTCATTCTCTTAAAATCAAACAGTAACGAGTTCAATAAATTCGTGTCTCAATACGCAACACTTAACTATCTCACCTCAACACATGATCTTCATCAGCACAGTTTGCTCAGGTGTCATGAAAATGTGAATGATCGAGTCCTACAGACCTGACTTTCTTACACTCAGTGAGTTAAATGTATATTTATGCTGATGACAGTCAGATTTATATTCCTGTTCTGTCAGGAGACTCCGATCATCTCCTCGACCTGAAAGAGTCAGATCTGTTCTGTCTGAGAGCTAATCAAACTAAACACGTTTAAAGTTCTCCACTCGTTTAGCTTTGTTGAGGAGGATAAAAAAACAGTTGACATAAGAATCTGGATTCTTCTGTGGTTCTGAATTGAATCACAAATGTCAAAAACAGATTTTTGTAATGATCGTAGTTAATAACAAAAAGGAAGAAACTGAACTGTGAAGGCAGTGCAGCATCCAGGTTTCCTGTATAAAGAGACCTGGAAACAGTGTTGGAGGGTTTCATTCCTATGAAAGTTGCTCAGTGATGTATGAAGCCAAAAACAGTTCGACTTCCAAGTATAAAATTACCCAGATCTTCTGCGATCGTTGGGCCCATCGAGCAGGTGCATCTGAGACTTCCACCGGCCGAGACGGCTAACTTCCTGTTTAGCTCTCCGCTAACTTGAATGGGGATAAAATAATTCAATTGTGCAGCTCTTATAGACTTTCTAAATGTTATCAGACCGAATGGATTCTGATAGTGAAACTAGTCATTTGGCGAGTTGTGATGTGCAGAAAAATGTATCCACTGATTTATAAACGTCTCTTTCACAATGTGAGACTATGGGACGGACCAGAAGTTCGGCTTGGTTTGGCCACTGTGTCAAATTGGCTTCAAAGCCCAGCGCACTTCCTGGGGTCTTGGTCCAAACCTGGTGCCTACGTTACCCACAATGCACCTGGAGATTGGGATGTGCTGTGCTAGTAGCGGCTAATGTAGCCTGGAGCTGCTAGCCTCCAGCAGAGATGAGGAGCTACAGAGGTCACGTCTTTCTAACTCCTCACCTTCAGATCGTTTTACTTCTCAAGCTTGTAGCCTTCAGCCCCAACCGACGCTGTGACATCATCAGTGACATCATCAGCTTTATACAACTCTTTACTCAGAGAACACCTGTAAACACACTGAGGTAGAAAATACCTTTAAGTAAACTTTACTTCCTGTTTTTATTTCCTGTCAGATTCTGCCGCGGTTCGATGCCAAGGGTCAGGTGGTCCGAGCTCACATCATGAACGTCAGCTGGTCGGCGGATCACCGCATCATTGACGGCGCCACCATGTGCCGCTTCTCCAACCTGTGGAGGGAGTACCTGGAGAACCCGGCGAGCATGGTGCTGGACCTGAAATAAACACAGAGAGAAATGTTTCCCATCAGCCCCGGGGAGACGCCACACTAACAGACTGCTCCTCCTCACGCTGCCTTCGCTTCATCTTTCTGTTGGAGGCCTTCACATGCACTCGCCATCGTTTCCTTGTTGCCTTTGAGCAAGGTGCCGGGAGGAGGGGTGTCTGTCAATCATGTTGTCTCCATGACGACCAATCACACACACACACACACACACACACACACACACACACACACACAGAGTGGAGGTTAGAGGTAGTTCAATATTTACTGGATCACACTGACAGTTTAATGTTTTAGCTGATTGATTACAGATCAGACTGTTTATACTTTCCATCTTTCAGTCATGAAGGGAAACAAACGGCTGCCTGGAAGGAAGCAGATCAGTCTAATCTCTGAGCTTTAAACGTGATTCATGACGTCTGTTGAGTAGCTGTTCTGGAGCTTTTGGATCATACCTCATGATCTTCAGCAGCAGCACTTTAAAGTTCTCCAGAACTGCTACTCAACAGACGTCGTGGTGAGATTTATTGTCTAAAAACTGACGGATGAAAGCAGCAGGAAGATATAATATAATATATAGAATCTGTAAGCAAAATGATTTAAAATTTGCAAACTTGAAAAGGATTTTAACATGTCTGAGTATCAGGATGTTTGACAGTTTATTCCAAACCTTTAAATTCCCATTAAAGTTCAACTTATACAGAATTCTACTTGAATTCATTATATGTGAGATAAATTTAGTCTCCTGCCTCCGTCTGGATGGTCCTAAAACTGCTGATTACTGCTTCTTCTATATCAGTTTGTCTGTTTCTTGGATTAAATCTGCTTCTTAATTCCAGTAATTGCGGCCAGTGTTTGTGGTCAGCTGATTAAAAACAGCTTCATGAAGAATCTGCATTAATTAAAATAACAACCACTAAAACTGAAACAGAGCCACAAAATAAGCTCCGAATGTCCGACGCACTTTACGTCATTTTATCGCCACAGATTCATGAATAGATTTTCTTTTTATCTAACCACCGGAACCAGCTGACCCGGGCCAGTTTATAATGCAACCAGCGTCTGAACACAACAGTCTTTTTCTGAGGAAACTAGCAGCGTCTTTCTGAACGAGCTGCAGGTGAACACAGACAGGAAAGTAGACGTCAGTTTGTCTGTAGACTGAAACATTAAAAACACCAGTACGGTCCTTTTTAAAGTGTGTTTTCACATCAGAAAAAATGAAACAATTCTCAATATTTAGAATTTAGACACTAAACTCTCCACATATCCATGTACTGTATACCTGCATGTCATGTGACCAACATGTAAAATCAGAAGACTGGAACTGACTCGTATTTATCAAACATCTGTCGGACATAACGGTTAAACCAGAACTAAACTTCCTGCTGCTTTTTATCAAACTGAAACATGAGATATCAATGATGTCAAAACCAGTGTGACGAGCTGTCATTAATATTATAATGTGTTTAATTGATTAGCTGGGGAATGATCCGCTGGAGCTTTGAGGTGAGATTATCAGTTAATTCCTTGTTTTCAGTTGAGAATGAAGGGAAAGAACGAGATGTCTGTGGAGTGTTTGATCCAACAGGAAGTTTGTATTTGTTGGTATCTGATGACGTGAAGCAGCTGAATCCTGCAGGAGAAGATCAGACACTTAATGAAACTCTGTTGAACATCGGGACCAAATATGATGTGAAACAGAGTTTTTCCTCTGAGATGTTTGATAAATACGAGTCCTGCTGTGATCAGCAGGGAGAGCTGTGCAGTTTGTCTCCGGACACCAGAAATCAGCAGACAAAACGACAAAACACAGCGAAGAACCAGATTAACTCGATGTTAACTTCCTGTTTTGAACTCAACAGCAGTGCTTCCCAACCTGAGGAGATGCTTTGATCTAATCTAATCTCCTCAGGCTTCTAAACGTCAAAAATATCAAAAATAGATAATCGGCCTTTTAACTGATCACATAGAAGCTGTGTGGAGAGATTTGCGTGTTTAAGGGGTCACAGGATAAAAAGTTTGTGAACTTGCTGCTGTAGCGGATCAGTCAGATCTATCTCATGTCCTTCACAACCTTCATGATAAACATCATCAAGCCAAAACTGAAACTGACAAATCATTTGATGCTGTTACAACATGGTGTTGATGTTTATTAAAGACTGTTACAGACACATGAGCCCTCCTTCTCCTCATCATCTGTAGATAACTCATGTTTTTAATAACAGTCAGGAACGACTCTGTGATGAAATTATGACGCGTTTAAAGTTCACTTTTCAACCTGCAGAGGACAGAAAGACTAAAAACGAGCTGATACACTCACAGTACTGCAGGAAACGATGAACTCTGGACACAAACTCACCACAAGGTCCGTTCAGCTGTTGTAACCGGAGCTTTTGATCATATCACATGATCTTCTTAGCAGATGAATTTACCCTAGTGTCATAGAACTGTAGCTGTTCAAAGTGTTTTGAGCACTTTAAAGCATAACTGGTAATTTTCTTTATTTTTCTTCATGTTTGGATCCAAACCATCAATGAACTGATCTACTAAAAAGTATTGTGTGTGTATCAAAGCCTGATATATCTGATTCCTCCGTTGTTGTCCAGAAACTATTAAAAACACGTCAGTGAGCCACACCGCTGCACTGGGTGACATGTTCCTTCATCATGTTAGTTTGTTTAGAAACGGCTCCAAAGACTTAAGTAGTTTTAAGTTAGTAACCTGCGAACGTGCCTGTGCAGAGATGCGGTTCTGTTTACAGCTTCACTAGCTTCTTGTGCTACAGATCACAACATCTGGACTTTGTGCTACATTATAAATTTCTCAAAAAACTTCAGTACAGCGGTCCAGGCGTTGTGATATGTACGCATCAACCATGTTCCTGCACATGCTCAGTGGCGTCTGCCTTACACAGAACTGCTCTCTGGAGTCTGAAAACGTGATGCTGTTATTAGTCTTTGGGTTCAGGTTGTATGTTGTACTTTTCCTGCCACAGAAAAGGAATAAATGTTTGGGTTATTAGCACGACGTCGCCTCTCTGTCGTCTCTTATCAGACTTGATAACTCTACCTGCAGCTCTGTGAGGCACAAACTGAGGCTGCAGTTACAGCCGTGTTGTGATATTTGTACTTGGCGGCATTTCTGGGGCTGAAGGTCCGCCGGTCTGTTCGCTTTATGAGATGACAATTGCACGTCTTGATTGAAAAAGAAATTGGAATTTGGATTTATCTCCCTGGGCCCAAGTAGAGTGTAGAGAGAACTCTAAAGAGGTAAACTTGGTGTTCTGGCAGTCGCTGTGTATGTGGAGTTTTTCTGCTCTGATCCCGCTGGTGCTCAGATGTAGATTACTGTAGCGTTAACCTTGAAATATGTGATTTCTGACCATCGGGGGCAGAAAACCATCAAACAGCTGACAGACACACGATTAGATAATTAATTACTTGATTGACAGAAAGTAAACTGGTAACAACTTTGATAAACAATTAATTGTAATTTTTAAGCTAAAGCAGCGGAGAAACTAAACAGTGAATCTGTTAATTGAGGAAATTATTACCAAAATAATTAATAATAAATAATAATCATCTTTCTTCAGCAGTTTGTGGTTTATCTCCAGATGAAAAGATATTAGATGTGAAGGTGACTGTGATAAGCTTCTTCCTCCTTACTGTGTTCCTCAGCAGCAGCCTGATGTTTCAGTTATCTCTCCTGGGCTTCTTCAGTGTCCTGGTGGCTGCTGGGTAAAGAGCACACGGTGTCGGTTCTATGTTACGTGTTTGTCTGTCTCACATGTTTGAACAAAACTTTTCCTGCTTTTGTGTTTTTTGTTTTTAGCAACAGACTCAATGTAAACGTGTAAAAACAGTGTGTTGGGTTTTTGTATTTTGGGGAATGTGTAGATCAGTTTTCAGGCTCCTGCCGTCTGAAATGATTCAACTCATAAACGTATGAACTGTTTGAACCCTGGTGAATAACTTTGAATAAAGTTGAAGTGCACAAACCTTAATAACAGTTTACAAATTATTGTTTTCTCAGTTTGAAGACAGCTGGTGAGATCATTTTACCCCCCCCCCCCCCTTCAAAAAAACCCAAAAGACATAAATGAAATATATCCAGTGCCAGTCAAAGGTTTGGACAGACCTTCCCTTGAATGCGAAAGTGTCCAAACCTTTGATTGGTACTGGTGTAGGGTAAAGTCTCTGCATGTTTTGAAGGCAGAGGCCTTAAACAACCGACCAGCTCCTTCAACCCCCCAGGAAAGCTGGCCAATAACATACAAGTGAGAGTTCCAAACTCCTCACTGACCATCTAAACATCCTGCAAACAGAGAGGATCACATAATAAACCCTCATCTCCTGTATGGTCATCAAACCAGACCACTGACCCAAACCACCTTTGATCCTTCAAGCTACAAGAGCAGCAAGATGGGAAGACCAATTCACACCCCAGTATGAACGACCCCAACCATCCGTTATCATAACTCACCTCTAACAGCCAGTCACACACAGACGAGCTGCCACCAACTTTAATCCCACTGTGGATTTTGATTTTCAGGACTTGAGTGACCAACCGAAGAACTGATCACTGGGTAAACTAACATAAGACACAAGACATGCTGCACTATATACCATGCTCCAGTGACACACACACCCCTCAAATGACGTGGACCCCTGCCGTCTATAAACTATCATGTTTAGTACCATTCTGCTTGTTTCACTGTCCGAACGCTAAAGCTACTTTGATATATGGATTAAATGTATTCAAGAACCGTACCCGCCTGTCCATGAACAGGAGGGGACTGACTCTGCAACCCCTGGGATCGGCCAGGATGCACCTTCTGGGCAGGCAGACCAAAACTTTCAAACAATGTCCTACCTGAGACTCTGTGCTGTTTTTGGGGCTGTTTTAGGCTGTTTCTTTGGGCTGCTGCTTGCTTTTGTCTGTCTTCTTGTTTTCTGCCATGCTGGTAGAAAGCTTGCAGTTTGGTAGTCTAAAGATGTGACTCAGAGCAACCGAAGGTGAAACGTTTAGAGTCATGAGTTGAGGATCAAGCCTGGGAGAGCATGAACCAGGAGCTCTCTTCCAATGGGAACTTTTCAACTCTGGACCGGCGGACTCACTCATCATTACAGGATCCAGACTCCAGCTCCTTACCCCAGCACATCGGACTCCATTCTCCACAAGAAGCCACCTCAGGGAGCAAGCAAGCATTCATACAAAACCTTCAAAAACTTGCTTGAACCCCGGTGCTTTCATGATTTGTAATTTCAATTGGTGATTCAGAACTAAGCAGTCGTACTGTTGATTTGACTCGCTGCTTCTCAGGTAACAGTCATCTCATCTGTTCATCAGATGATTTTTCTATTATTATTAATATTAATTAAATGTAACTTTGATATCTGTGTTTTCTTTTAAATCATCAGTGAGCAGCAGAATGTGACAGACTGTCAAGGACTTTTATTACAAAATATTTTACGCTTTATTAACGTTTTCAGACACTTTTCTAACAGTCAGATATGAAACAGACCAACAGAGTGAGGTCATGTGTGGCTGAGGGTCATGTGACCTGGAGGCTAAAATTATCCAGCAGATCTGATTTCCTGTGAAGAGACGCAGCATGGAGGACGGCTGCTGTGCTCCCACAAGGTGAGAACTGCCACCCTGCAGTACTACTAACAGCATGAATACTACGACTGTATACTACTGCAATACTACAGAAATACTACAGCCGTACTACATATATGTATATGACAGCAGACAGTTTGTGTGTTCAGCTGTTGTTGATCTTCAGACTGAAGCGTAACCGTGATCAGAAATACATGAGAGGAATGTGAGCGTACGTTCATAAGAATAAATCTATTTAAATTCATATCTGCTACAGTATCAATGAAGAAAGTTTCAAGATAAAATAAAACTGAAAAAGTTTTATTTTAATAATAACAGGACATGTTTTCAGTTTCAGGTTTCTTAGTTACATTTACACTTTAAAATTAACTTTTCAATATTGTCATTAGAGCTCAATAACCAACTATATTGATAATCAATTAATAGTTTTGAGTAATTTTTTAAGAAATAAAGTCTAAATTCTCTGATTCCAGCTTCTTAAATGTGAATATTTCTGGTGTCTTCATGACAGTAAACTGAATATCTTAAGACATTTGAGGACGTTTTCAATATTTTCACCATTTTCTGACATTTTATAGTCCAAACAACTAATCAATTGATTGAGAAAATAATCGACAGATTAATCAATAATGGAAACAATTGTTAGTTGCAGCCTTGATTATCACAAAATCATTTATTAAATGTTTATTTCAGAACATAAATGACCTTATTCTACATATAAGGATCATCTTCTTCTGTAAAAACTGAAATAAAAACACAATACTATTTTATACTATACTTTACTATTTTTATTTTTTATTACAATTTATTTAGTTTTCTTTGTTCTTTGTTTTATTTATTTTAATATAACAGTAATGTTATGTTTTTACTAAACAAATCAAAAATGTGTTTATTTTTCAGTTTTTTATACTTATTTATTTTAATATTATAATAGTATCAAGTATTAACTTTAAAAAATTAGTTTCATTTTTCTGTTTTACTTGTTTTTTGTTTAAATATTTATATTTTTATTTATTATTGTTTATATTATTTTACCTTAATTGTCCGTTAACATCAATGTTTTTCTAACTGAGAGAAATGAAGTTTTGAGGATTGACTCGTTGGTTAATAATGAAATAGGATGACCAGGGGGAGGAAGAGGCTGCAGGTCAGAGGTCAGAGGTCATCCTGCCTGTCCTCCTGTGCGCTGTGACATCACAAGGCTGACAGGAAGCGGTCATCATGGCGGGCGTTGCTGTGTGCGGCTCGGTCAGCTCCATCAAAGCTCTGTGGGAGACGAGGATCAGGAAGAGCAAGGAGGAAGTGGAGCAGACGAGGAGGACGCCGAGAGGAAGGTCAGACTCCGCCTCCTCACACAGCTGTTTTTATTGGTTAACGCAGCAGAGGCGGAGAGAAACTACATTTACTCAACTACTGTACTTAAGTGCAATGTTGAGGTACTTGTACTTTACTTGAGTATTTCCATGTGATGCTACTTTCTACATTTCAGAGGGAAATATTGTACTTTCTACTCCACTACATTTATTTGACAGCTTTAGTTACATTTCAGATTAATATTATGTAATAAGCTTATAAAATACAAGAAATAGTTATAGATTAAACCAGCAGTTCTCAAACTGTTTGTGTTGTATCTCCTGTGTGCAGTTGTGGCTCAGGTTGGTTACCTCCAGGAGTCAGGTGAGGTTAAAGTGTCTGTGTTTGAGACTCTGGCGCCTCCTGCTGGTCATTTTTAGAAAGAAACAAACACATAGACGAATATCAGCTGGATAGTCTCATTATTTTTTACTATGAAACTCATGACATCAGAATAATTTGAAAGATGATTTAATCACCTAAAGTAGTTCCTGAGTTTTCTACAGTCATATGAGCTCAGGGTTGAGAAATGTGGTTCATGTGTGTGGTTCTGGTTCAGACTGAGTGTTGGTGTTTGGGAGGACCGGGCGGTTCTGGCTCGACTGAAAGAGAAGCTGCAGACAGAAGACGGACGCCTCGTCCTTCGCATCCAACAGGAGGAGTGGAAGGTAACGTCCTCCACACAGGAAGTAGCAGGGCCGGACATTAATGTCACATTAAAGATGGAGGCTGACGTTGGAACGGTTAAACAAATTAAAGCATTTTTTAAATTCAAACCCATCACACTTCCAGCTGAGTCACCATTAGCTGGAAATGAAAGTATGTTAGAAACTCAAAATATGCCATAAACACTGCTTTTACAGTCCAGCAGTATTACTGTCATTTCCAAACCAAGCGGATAGCCCCCAGCCTGAAAAGTGAAGCCAATGCAGAAGTGCCTTAAACCTGCATTTTCTCTAACGGCCAGCAGGGGGCGACTCCACTGGCTGCAAAAAGAAGTCCGATTGTATAGAAGTCTATGAGAAAATGACCCTACTGCTCACTTGATTTATTGGCTCAGTAAACACTTTCCTAATGAGTTTATGGTCTCGATCACTAGTTTCAATTCTTCTTCAATACAGCATGATGTTCATTTAATAAATTATGGCCCCATTTAGAGTAAAATAGACGATAAAGCAGAATATGCCTTAGGGTGTGGCTATGTTGCAATTGAGAAGTCGCTACCATGGCGACAACGTTGATTACGTAACGTAACCATAGCGTAACCCCAGAGTATAGGTGTAGCTGCTGCTATTTCACAGTGTGTTTTCAGTTCATGAAAGTTAATTGTAATGTTTTTTCACCTAAAAAAGTCTTGTTCAGCGTTTGGTTGTGATAAAAGATCCTCTAAGGAGTCGGATGTTCAGTTTTTCTGTTGAGTACAGTTTGTTTTAATGATTTTTGGCTTTTCGCTAACAGAAATTAGCATTAGCATTAGCATGATCACTTTTAACCGTACACTGTAAATGCACTGTGCTAACCAGGCTAGCAGCTAGAGCTATGGTCAACTCAACCTTCTCGTCCAAATATGGTCACTTCTGGCTCCAAAAATCAAACATGGCGACAGTTAAATCCAAGATGGTGATGATCAAATCGCTAAATTCGAAGTTTCAAAACAACAGTTCACAAACCAATGGGTGACGTCATGGTGACTACGTCCATATTTTTTACAGTCTATGTTCCAAACATATAGTCATATCTATAAAGTTATATTAGTGTGTGTTTATTGTGCCGCACGTTGCGTGTATGTGTGTGCTGATCTGGAGTTTGGTAGGATTTGTGTATAAATAAATAATTTAATTTAAATAATGGATTATTATTGATAGATATTTGTGACATAGAGCTGGTTAACCCAAAGTGAAGACCTCATCAGGAGACACAGGAACATTTATTGAAGCTCGATGGAGGAGAACAGCGTTTCAGTCCAAGTCAAACACCGTATTTAAACCCTTCACCAGATCCTTTCCCTCACTGCCTCCAAAAAAGGTTATTCTCTACTCATCTATGCATCTATTGGTTATTGAACTATAAACGAGACACTATGCTGACTAAAGTTAATTGAAGTCACGTAGTCTGTACACAGGTCACATGCTGTCCATTCTAAGAGGAGACCAGTCAGCATATCTCCACCTGACCTTGGTTACTGTAGGAGACACTCAGTGATCACAGCCGACCACCAAGAGATGAAACGCTCTTTAACAGACAGACTGCTGCTCCCAGGACAGAAGATGAAACACATAATCCCCCCCACAATATTATTTGTGTAATTTGCATGCAAGATAGATCTGACCTGGCAACCTGCCACAGAGTGATGTACATAACATGCAGACAATCAGCAATGTTGCTGAGATGTTGAACTGACGTTGTTAAGTAACGTTGTGTTTATTATTTCTATTTTTTGAAAATAAAATCTGCATTAAAGGTATAATATGTAATTATTCCACATTAAAATGTCTAAAAACAACTAGACATATGTTATATATGTTGTTGAGTTGTGTACTTACATTATCCCAAATGTTTCCAACAATTTTCAAAACAGACTGTCAATGGCGTCATACCTCCTCTACCAAAGAGTAAACACGCACAAGATGCATACGGCAGCGCTGTGTTTGTCCGCTACAATGACGTCTACCAAAGAGTAACTTACACACATACAAGATAATCAGCGTTGTGGTTGTTCCACACAAACTGTTAAAAATTTACCTTTATTTTTTTATGTTTTGAACCACATTTTTGTGATAAATTTAGGTCATTTTTAACTTTATCTTTTAGCCGGAAGAAGGATTTTAGTCATTGGACATCTGGATCTTAAGTTATCAGAGAAATAAACTGGGCAAACGTCCAGCTAACAGCCTCTCCAGGAAGTCCGGTGCTCGCCAAACATCGTCAGAGAAACACTGTTTGTTTTGGAGAGGAGGAGACCTCTGCTGGTAATTCGGCTCCCGGTAAAAACATCCTGAATGATGAACACTGGAGTAATCCTATCCCAGTGAAGCTGGTTGTTTAACAATGAAGACAACAACTCCCATGATCCCTTGCTACTTCACATCTTCATCACACTCCATCTTTTGTTATTGTTTTGATTGAGATACCTAGTGGCTGAAATTACATATTGTGCATTTAAATCTGTAACTGGGATTATAACTCAGTGTTCTTCATTATAAGTTCAGCTGCACCCTTCACTTTCTTTAATAAGAGTTCAGTCACAACATGGAACTGACGTATTTCACCAAACTGCCCTGGAAATGATCCAAAATGCCAAAATGAAACATTTCATGAGGGCCAAAAAAGTTGAACATTCAAACTAATAACTGCCCCCCCCCCTCTGTCCCGCAGACGCTGCCGGGCTGTCTGATCCAGTTCAATCAGGTCCAGGAGTGGCAGATCCACCGAACCGGACTACAGAAGATCCCTCACTTCATCTCCAACTTCCAGAACCTCTTGGTTCTGGATCTGTCCCGGAACGGGGTCACTGAGATCCCCAAACAGATTGGTCAGTACCCCCCCTCACAGATCTGAGGGGGTAGATAGAACCGGGTTTAGTTGGCAGTGCAGTTGTGTCTCGGTGTGTTGAGTCTCCTGCTGTCCTGGTTCTGGTCTCAGGGAAGCTGACCCGGCTCAGAGAGCTGCTGCTCAGCTACAACAGAGTCCGGTTTGTTCCTGAAGAGCTGAGCTGCTGTGAGAGTCTGGAGAGGCTGGAGCTGGCCATGAACAGGGACCTGAACCAGCTTCCACACCAGGTACAAACCCAAACCAGCTTCCCAATAAGGTACCAACAGAGACCTGAACCAGCTCCCTGAGCAGATAGAAAAAACACTACCTGATGCAGTTTCCAGACCAGGTGTGAACACAAACTTAAACCTCCTTCCTCATCAGGTGTTAATGAAAACTAAACCAGGACTGAATACTTTAATGGCCACATGACCAGAATCCACTTTCTGACTAAGTACAAACCTAAACTAGCTTCCCATCCAGGTTTAACAGTTACTGTTCTGGTTCCAAACCATGTGTCACAACAAACCTACATCAGCCTTCAAACCAGGTGTGAACTGACACTTCGGACAGTTTCCTGACCAGGTCTAAACTAAGACCTGAACCAGATCTCTAATAAGATATGAACACAGACCTGAAGTAGCTTCAAGTATGAATTGAAACCACTGGCAGCTTTCAAAACCATTGTGAACACAAATCAGCGTCCCAGCAAGTATGAACCCAAAACCTTTATCAGCTTCCAAACTGTCCATTCAGTAACTCCAGGAGATATGGATGTCTCATGCAAAAAGATTTATCAACAAACACAAACTTGATTGACCAGCAGTTACAATTCAAATTACTGGTGTAGATCCAGTAAAATACACATAGAGTCTGAAGGGGAGTCGTCTGCATGTTTAGTTAAATCTCTCGCCCCTCCAGATAAGGATTCCTGACTAACAGACCTTGGTTCAAGTCACAACATGCAGAACCTTTGACATACCTGAACCTGCCCCTCTGGCAGCAGCCTTGTAGAGACTCTGAGGTACAATATGACCCAAGAAACAACAGCTGTCTGCCTTTTCTCTGTCTGTTTAATTTTCATAATCCTATATATGAAAATTCCTTCACACAAACCAGGTACAAAATGCTGCGATACAGTTATATCCAAACCACATATAACAACAAACCTGCATCAACCTTCAAACCAGGTGTGAACTGATCTCAGAGCTTCCAAACCACAAATAAATACAAACATAAACCAGCCACAAACCAGCGTTTAAACCATTTTCTGAATAAACGCAGATCTAAACCAGATTTCTGTTCAGGTATTTAGCAGCACATCAGACAGCTTCCAGACCAGGTCCTCTACACCTGGACACAGGAATCGTCTCTGATCCAGCTCACTGAGGTCTGTTTCCTGTCCTTCAGTTCAGGAACCTCAGTCGGCTGCAGCGCCTGGATCTGTCCATGAACGACTTCACCTGCATGCCGGACTGCGTGGTCGACCTGCCGGCGCTCGAGTGGCTCGACATGGGAGGAAACCGACTGCAGAACTTACCTGAAGACATCCACAGGTAGGTGAAGGACTGAAACATTGTTGTGTCCCGCCCTCCTTCTTGCCATCAACCAATCAACAGCGAGATGTTTGTGTCTTCAGGATGGAGAAGCTTCACACTCTGTGGCTGCACAGGAACGAGCTGGAGAAACTCCCAGAAAACATCAGCAGGATGCCGAGTCTGGACACGCTCGTCCTCAGCAACAACAGACTGAGAGACATCCCCTCGCTGATGGAGGACATGTCCAACCTTAGGTCAGTCTGTCCAACCTCGGGTCAGTCTGTCTGATATCAGGCCAGTCTGTCCAACCTCAGGTCAGTCTGTCCAACCCCAGGTCAGTCTGTCCCACCTCAAGTCAGTCTGTCTAACATCATGTCAGTCTATCCAACATCAGGTCAGTCTGTCCAACCCCTGGTCAGTCTGTCCAACATCAGGCCAGTCTGTCCAACATCAGGTCAGTCTGTCCCACCTCAGGTCAGTCTGCCCAACATCAGGTCAGTCTGTCCCACCTCAAGTCAGTCTGTCCAACATCAGGTCAGTCTGTCCAACATCAGGCCAGTCTGTCACACCTCAGGTCAGTCTGTCCAACTTCAGGTCAGTCTGTCCAACATCAGGCCAGTCTGTCACACCTCAAGTCAGTCTGTCCAACCTCAGGCCAGTCTGTCCAACCTCAGGCCAGTCTGTCCAACCTCAGGTCAGTCTGTCCCACCTCAAGTCAGTCTGTCCAACCTCAGGCCAGTCTGTCACACCTCAAGTCAGTCTGTCCAACCTCAGGCCAGTCTGTCCAACCTCAGGCCAGTCTGTCCAACCTCAAGTCAGTCTGTCCAACCTCAGGTCAGTCTGTCCAACCTCAGGCCAGTCTGTCCAACCTCAGGTCAGTCTGTCCCACCTCAAGTCAGTCTGTCCAACCTCAGGTCAGTCTGTCCAACCTCAGGCCAGTCTGTCCAACCTCTCCAACCTCAGGTCAGTCTATCCAACCTCAGGCCACTCTGTCCAGCATCAGGCCAGTCTGTCCAACCTCAGGTCAGTCTGTCCAACCTCAGGCCAGTCTGTCCAACATCAGGCCAGTCTGTCACACCTCAAGTCAGTCTGTCCAACCTCAGGCCAGTCTGTCCAACCTCAGGTCAGTCTGTCCCACCTCAAGTCAGTCTGTCCAACCTCAGGCCAGTCTGTCCAACCTCAGGTCAGTCTGTCCAACCTCAGGCCACTCTGTCCAACCTCAGGTCAGTCTGTCCAACCTCAGGCCACTCTGTCAGACCTCAGGTCACTCTGTCCAACCTCAGGTCAGTCTTTCAGGTTAAAGTCTGGTTAATGTTAGTTTAAATATCGGTTCACTGAGTGAAACAAACGGCCAATAATATTATTCATATTTGTAATATTGTGCAGCTTTGTGTCAGAACAGTTCAAACAGTATAAAAACATTATTTTTTCTGCTCAGTCAGGACTCATTTCTGTCTTTCTTGGAGCAGGTTTGTGAATTTTCGGGACAACCCTCTGACTCTGGATGTGACGCTGCCGGTCAGGAAGACGAAGGCTGAGAAGGATGAAGATGATGAAGAAGAAGAAGAAGATGAAGAAGATGACAGAGAGATGTTTGGAAGAGAGTTCATGCAGATGTACATCCAGGAGGCCAGAAAGAGAGCGTACGCTGTGCTCAACGTGCACTGTGTTAACCGTTAGTATCAACACTTCATGCTTATGGTACTAAACATGTTTTAATGCACGTCAGCTGTTCACTTTATAACAACTGCTGGACTGTTTTACATGTTTACACTCAGCATGAGCCTGACTTCACTTCTTTTTACTATGAAACTTCTGTACTGAATCTTAGCGCTAAACTTAACCAAAGTAATTCAACTGCAACTAAAAAACTCAACCAGAACTGCCTCAGTGTTTTCTTCTTCAGCTGTGAATCTACATTCAGTCTTGTCTGCCAGATAAACTGAGAGTCAGGACTTCATTTATTTAGATTTATATAAAGCTCTTTTATCCAAAGCATTTACAAGGTGCTGATCTGACCATCAGGAGCAATCAAAGGTTCAGTTCAGTGTCTTGCTCCAGGACACTAGGACATGTGGACAGGAAGAGCCGGGCATCGAACCACCAACCCTGTGATTACTGGACGATCTGATCAACCTGCTGAGACACAGCAGTTTAAGTTCAAATACCACCCAAAAATCTATTATATCTATATATATCTTATATCTATATTTTAATATATTGTCTGTAAATGTTATTTACATTTTCCAGCCAGAGCTTTCAGCCAAATCTCACAGCTTTCTTCAGTGAACGGAAGTCAGCGTATCAAACTTTTGTCACATGATCAACAGCTGGTTGGAAACGAGGGATGTCGTCTCCTCATGTACAAACTGTTATCATGTGACTGATGTTCTGCTCTCGGGTCACATGATGATAAATAAGTTACATCTACTGAAGAAGGCAGTGGGATATGGTTGAAACCTCAGCAAAATGCTAGTAAGTGGAGCTTGAGTTTAGAATATAGTATCACTCAAATACGTCATTTTTACATTCAGATGTTTGAGGCTTTGGATTAAAATTACAATAACGTCCATGTAACACTACGACTACTAATAAATAACCATCATCATCATCATCATCATCATCATTCCTGTAGGATTCGATCCTGCTTGATTCTTACTAAAAAACAAACTTTAAGTTGTATTTATTCCTTCAGAAACTGATTTTCTGACGTGTTTTTGTTTTGAACGTTTCAGAGCCAAGCGACGCACCGACAGAGTAAAATAATCTTCATTTCTTCTTCTGGGCTTTTTCCTCTCAGAGCTCAACTGCAGGTTTTTAAACTCAGTGAAGAACTTTTTTAAAGCAGAAGTCACGACGTGTGTATTGACTCTTGCTTGAAAACTTAATAAACAGACTGTGAACAGATCCTCAGATCATCTGCAGCATCACACATCCAGAACATTTAGTCTGATAGCTGACATTATAGCACATCATCATCATCATCATCATCATCATCATCATCATCATCATATCTTACAGACTGAACAGGATCAGTGTGCTGTTTGAAGTTTGAACACTTTCACTTTGAAAAACATTATAAATGCAGCCAATCAACAGAGACACTGAACACTGTTTAGATAAGAAACTGAAGATGCTTTAATACAAACTTTACACAACATTTTAACATCAGTCTGATGATTTTCATCTTAAATGAACCAAATAAAAAGACTTTTACTTAAAAACAAAAGCAGTTTGATTTCTGTTTCGTCTGTGGAGACAGTGAAGATCTGCAGTCTGTCCTTCAGGAGGAGACAGATGTGGAGGCAGAGGCGGGGGCGGGGACGGCGATCAGCAGGATGTTCTCCAGAGTGATGTCACTGCTGATGTAGCGCGTCAGTTTGCCGTTGAATCCTTTATTCTGCAGGAAGTGAAGTCTGCCGCAGTCGATCAGAAGTTTACAGAGACGACCGACCTGCTGACGTTCGTCTGCTGACAGAAACCTGCAGAGAGGACGAGACGTTACATCAGAGACACCGTCAGATATACGACGGGTCACGTTTTATGTTTTCACTTCAACTGCAGAAGATGCAGCATCGTCTGTCTGAGAGGAAAAACTGTCCAAATATCCTGCTGAGCACATGATGCTAGTTTTTTATTTTTAGATGAATTCAAAGGTCAAAGATCTTCAGTTTCACAGAGACTAAAGAAACCAGAAAATATTCACATTTAAGAAGCTGAATCAGAACATTTTTCATTTATTCTTAAAAATGACAAAATAGTTGGCAACTCATCGACTAATCGTTGCAGCTTCTGAACTTCCTTCCCCAAGTCTCAGCTCCTTATTTGTGAGGATTTTCAGCTTTTTTCTGTTTTATGTGACAAACTAAAAATCTTTGTTTGGAATAAACGAGAAATATGAACACGTCACCTAAAATAGAACATACAATAGAAAATAGTTGGTGATTAGTTTTCTGTTGATCGATTAATCGTTGCAGTTCTAGGTTAAACATTTACCCGTTCACTGCGTCCGTCTCCTCTGTTGGTTCGTGCTCTTCGTCGTCTCCCCTCTGATTGGTCGGATCCCCGGGCGGACGGTCCTGATTGGTCGGTCTGAGGCCACATGTTGCCCAGCTGGACATCCGACAGAAAGCCGAGAACTCTGCAGCTCCGAGTCCTCGCTGCAGGAAGAACTGCTGACCCACGTAGTGACGCCACTCACAGCGGTGGTGACAGCAGAGAGCCACCGCCACGCCCTGAACCGGACCAGGACCCTGAACCGGACCGGGATCCAGACCTGAATGCTCTTCTGAGGGTTTGAGGCGTTTGGGAGGCGGTTCAGTCTCTCTGGGTTCTGGTGTTTCTAACAAACAGCGCAGAGCGAGATCTGAGGACACAAACAGATCAGCTGACTTCATGTTCAAACATCAACAACTTTATTAATCATTTATTAAAAGAAAACTTCTGATTGATCCGTTTAAACAGGCGAATAGCAGATTCTTAATATCTTTGATTATAATACAGAAAATATTAAAACACTGAACTAACAGAAGGACGTTTAGTTGTGAAGCTGCTCTGATTTATTACTTTATTCTTTATACATATAGGCAGCGAGCCCTCTATTTATTATTTATTTGTTCTTATTTATCTTTGTTTTGTTCTCTTTCTTCCTCCTACTGTTCTTTAGCCTTAATATTATTTATCTTTTTCCTTTTTCTTTGAATAGATGATTACATGCAGATTTGTGTAGACGAGCACACAGACGTGAGACTTTAAGGGTTTATGTGCACATAAATATGGAGAGAAAGAGGAAAGAAAACCGTTATTATTATTATTGTCATTATTATTATCATTATTATTATTATTTTATTCCTCTGTTTCACTCTCTTGCCTCATAATGTTAAAAACTGGAACATGATGCTGTATAACGTACAACTGTACAAACTCTTGTTCCAAATGAAAATTAAAATAAAAACACAGTAACTGATGGTCTTAATGAGGATGTTGAGATAAAGTTATTGATTGATTTAAAGTTATTGATCGGATGTATCAAAGTCTCACCTGTCGCTGCTCCACATAGATGCTTCCCAACTCCGACCAGCGGCAGCTTCTTGTGTTTGATCTGAGGAACTTTACCTGAAACAGGTGAGAGTCAGCTGACAGTCAAACTGTGAACACACCTGACTACACCTGTCTGCAGATGTTTGTCTCTTACTTAAATCCAGATGTTGAATGTCGACCTGCAGCCTCTCAAACTCAACTCCAGCATCCTGATGTTTCCCGTCCACCTGGAACGCAGCGTTTCATACAGACTGAACATGAAGAACTAAACAGTTTAAATGTTGTTACAATACAAAACTCTACAATTAAGACAAGAAATACCGAAAAACCACAACACAAGAGTAAACACCAACACAGAAAGAAAACAACAAACAAACAAACAAACAATACAAAACAGCAGTAATCACAACCTGGTGAATTTGTTACCCTGTTATATACAATCTGTCGGTTTGTATATATATTTGTTACCCCCATTCTTATCATTGTTGACGTTTCCTCCTACAGGTATGTTGCTATGGTTACCAAACCCTCACAAACTCCTCTGAACACACGTGATCGTCTCTCCGATGGAAAAATGAACAGAAGTTTTTGATACGTTGTTAAAATGTCAGGAGGCTCTTCATCAGCCATTTTTGTAATATTATGAATCTGCTGGATGTCCAATGCTGCTGCTGTAGAACTGACTCCGCCCCTAACTGATGATGTCATACTGAACATTCACAACAACACCAAACGACTAAATATTGTTGTATATATGTTCAGCTTCAAGTCGACAGCTGCTCCGTTAGTGTGGAGATATGAGGTTGTCTGCTCTGATAGTGTGGAGATATGAGGTTGTCTGCTCTGATAGTGTGGAGATACGAGGTTGTCTGCTCTGATAGTGTGGAGATATGAGGTTGTCTCATACCTTGAAGCGAGTGCTGCAGCGCTCCACCAGCAGCAGCAGCAAGTCGTCGCAGGTGTTCAGGTGCTCGGAGGTCTTCAGGGCCTCGTGGATCCAGTGAGACAGTTTCCCTCGACCTGCTCCGAACTCCACAAAGCTCCGCCCCCTTCCCAGCAGCCCCAGCGCCTCCAGGTGACCTAAGATAGAGGACTGGAGACACCTGACAGGTGAGACAGTGTATTCAGGTGTGTTTCAGTGTGTTTCTGTATGTTCAGGTGTGTTTCTGTGTGTTCAGGAGTGTTTCTGTGTGTTCAGGTGCGTTTCTGTGTTTTCAGGTGCGTTTCTGTGTGTTCAGGAGTGAGTTCAGGTGCGTTTCTGTGTGTTCAGGTGTGTTTCTGTGTGTTCAGGTGCGTTTCTGTGTGTTCAGGTGCGTTTCTGTGTGTTCAGGAGTGAGTTCAGGTGCGTTTCTGTGAGTTCAGGTGCGTTTCTGTGTGTTCAGGTGTGAGTTCAGGTGCGTTTCTGTATGTTCAGATGTTTTTCTGTGTGTTCAGGAGTGAGTTCAGGTGCATTTCTGTGTGTTCAGGTGTGTTTCTATGTGTTCAGCTGCGTTTCTGTGTGTTCAGGAGTGAGTTCAGGTGCGTTTCTGTGTGTTCAGGTGTGTTTCTATGTGTTCAGGTGTGTTTCTGTGTGTTTCTGTGTGTTCAGGTGTGTTTCTGTATATTCAGGTGTGTTTCTATGTGTTCAGATGTGTTTCTGTGTGTTCAGGTGTGTTTCTGTGTGTTCAGGTGTGTTTCTGTGTATTCAGGTGCGTTTCTATGTGTTCAGGTGTGTTTCTGTGTGTTCAGGTGTGTCTCTGTGTGTTTCTGTGAGTTCAGGTGTGTTTCTGTATATTCAGGTGTGTTTCTGTGTGTCCAGGTGCGTTTCTGTGTGTTCAGGTGTGTTTCTGTGTGTTCAGGTGCATTTCTGTGTGTTCAGGAGTGAGTTCAGGTGCGTTTCTGTATGTTCAGGTGTGTTTCTGTGTGTTCAGGAGTGAGTTCAGGTGCGTTTCTGTGTATTCAGGTGCGTTTCTATGTGTTCAGGTGTGTTTCTGTGTGTTCAGGTGTGTTTCTATGTGTTCAGGTGTGAGTTCAGGTGTGTTTCTGTGAGTTCAGGTGTGAGTTCAGATGTGTTTCTGTGAGTTCAGGTGCATTTCTGTGTATTCAGGTGCGTTTCTATGTGTTCAGGTGTGTTTCTGTGTGTTCAAGTGTGTTTCTATGTGTTCAGGTGTGAGTTCAGGTGTGTTCAGTTGTGAGTTCAGGTGTGTTTCTGTGTGTTCAGGTGTGAGTTCAGGTGTGTTTCTGTGAGTTCAGGTGTGTTTTCAGGTGCGTTTCTGTGTGTTCAGGAGTGAGTTCAGGTGCGTTTCTGTGTGTTCAGGTGTGTTTCTGTGTGTTCAGGTGCGTTTCTGTGTGTTCAGGTGCGTTTCTGTGTGTTCAGGAGTGAGTTCAGGTGCGTTTCTGTGAGTTCAGGTGCGTTTCTGTGTGTTCAGGTGTGAGTTCAGGTGCGTTTCTGTATGTTCAGATGTTTTTCTGTGTGTTCAGGAGTGAGTTCAGGTGCATTTCTGTGTGTTCAGGTGTGTTTCTATGTGTTCAGGTGCGTTTCTGTGTGTTCAGGAGTGAGTTCAGGTGCGTTTCTGTGTGTTCAGGTGTGTTTCTATGTGTTCAGGTGTGTTTCTGTGTGTTTCTGTGTGTTCAGGTGTGTTTCTGTATATTCAGGTGTGTTTCTATGTGTTCAGATGTGTTTCTGTGTGTTCAGGTGTGTTTCTGTGTGTTCAGGTGTGTTTCTGTGTATTCAGGTGCGTTTCTATGTGTTCAGGTGTGTTTCTGTGTGTTCAGGTGTGTCTCTGTGTGTTTCTGTGAGTTCAGGTGTGTTTCTGTATATTCAGGTGTGTTTCTGTGTGTCCAGGTGCGTTTCTGTGTGTTCAGGTGTGTTTCTGTGTGTTCAGGTGCATTTCTGTGTGTTCAGGAGTGAGTTCAGGTGCGTTTCTGTATGTTCAGGTGTGTTTCTGTGTGTTCAGGAGTGAGTTCAGGTGCGTTTCTGTGTATTCAGGTGCGTTTCTATGTGTTCAGGTGTGTTTCTGTGTGTTCAGGTGTGTTTCTATGTGTTCAGGTGTGAGTTCAGGTGTGTTTCTGTGAGTTCAGGTGTGAGTTCAGATGTGTTTCTGTGAGTTCAGGTGCATTTCTGTGTATTCAGGTGCGTTTCTATGTGTTCAGGTGTGTTTCTGTGTGTTCAAGTGTGTTTCTATGTGTTCAGGTGTGAGTTCAGGTGTGTTCAGTTGTGAGTTCAGGTGTGTTTCTGTGTGTTCAGGTGTGAGTTCAGGTGTGTTTCTGTGAGTTCAGGTGTGATTTCAGGTGTGTTTCTGTGAGTTCAGGTGTGTTTCTGTGTGTTCAGGTGTGTTTCTGTGAGTTCAGGTGTGTATTCAGGTGTGTTTTCCGTGTGTTCAGGTGTGTTTCTGTGAGTTTTAGTGTGTTTCTGTGTGTTCAGGTGTGAGTTCAGGTGTGTTTCTGTGAGTTCAGGTGTGTTTCTGTGTGTTCAGGTGTGTTTCTGTGAGTTCAAGTGTGTTTCTGTGTGTTCAGGTGTGTATTCAGGTGTGTTTTCCGTGTGTTCAGGTGTGTTTCTGTGTGTTCAGGTGTGTACCTGCTGCTTCAGGTGTTTTAGGGCGGAGTCTCCGTTCTTTGGGTTGTTGAGTTCCTCCTGGAGGGCGGGGTGAGACAGGACGCTGTCCTCCACATCACACTGCAGTCCTACAACAACAACAACAACAATGTCAGCGACAACAACCATGACATCATCAGACTCTAAGGGTCAATCAGTTTACCTGTTTACCTGCCTCTCAGCTCACCTGTCGCTGCAGTCTTCAATTTGTCCACCAGAGACTGTAACTGTGTCCTGCTGCGCTCACATAGACACACCTGACACACACACACACACACACACACACACACACACACACACACACACACACACACACACACACACGCACACACACAGGTGTATGAGTATCAGCAGGATTATTGTTGTTATGGTTACCTGCAGTAGAGGAGGTGTTACCTGTTGGAGCGTCTCGTCTCCATCAGCTGATCCTGCATTTATGTTTTCGACATAATAAGCCTGCCGGAGGTCAAACACACAAACACAAACACACATTATTACACATGTTATTTCACAGATTTCACAGAGCAGGTGAAACACACCTGTGTTGTCACTTTATTAGATACAATCAACTATAACCAACACAACAGCTCTGCTACGAACCTTTTTATTAACAGTAAGAGAGAAGCGATTCAAATGAATCTTTATTAAAACTTTTTTTTGAGTCCTTTTTTTTAAAGAAAGGAAATCCAAATTCTCTGATTCCAACTTCTTCAGTGTGAATATTTGAGGGATGGATACTTTATTAATGCCAAAGGGAAATTAAATGAATGACAGTAAACTGAAGATCTTTGAGTTGTGGACAAAACAAGACATTTTGAGGACGTCATCTTTGGGAAACACTGATCCACATTTTTCACCATTTTCTGATATTTTATGGATCAAACAACTAAACAATTAAGGTGCTGTTGATGTTCAGAAAACATATGAGTGATAAAATATTGTAAACTCGAGGTTAGTAATCTGCTGAAGAAAGCCATGGGATACGGTCAAAAGCTCTAGTAAGTGAGCTTTTGATCACATGTGATATGTTTTAGTGCGGGACGGCATCAGTACATGTACATGTGTAAACATTGATGTAACATCCATGATAATAATATACAATAAAGTTCCTTTATAAACTAAAGTAACTAAGAATCATTACATGTCTGTTCTGCTCTGAGGGTCAGTGATCACTGACAGAACTCCAACATCCAGAATGCACTGCAGCAGTCTGATGTCACTGTGACAGCAGAAGTTTACTCACAGTGAACTGCAGCAGAGACTCATCGGTTTACTTTACTGTAAATTAAATCTTTAAACTGTTGTGTTGACATATAAAAGTAAAAGTGGAGGTTTGTCTCACAGGTTTTGGTTTCTGTCTGGAGTTACATTTCTTCAGGTGTTTGTCCAGTTTGTCTTCATCCACAGTGCTGCAAGAACAAAACACACAAACACACAACAGACACACAAACCACAGGTCAGAGAGTCAGTGATCAGTCTGTGATCGGTCTGTTATCGGTCAGTGATCAATCAGTGATCGGTCTGTTATCAGTCTGTGATCAGCAACAAGATAATTAATTAACATGTCAGAGATCAGTGTTTTCTGATTTATAAATGAATGATTGAATAAAACAAACTTGTTTTGAGAAACTTCATCAAAATTCTTTGAGAGTTTCATATTTAACACTGATAACCAATAACTCCACTGATGATCAATGACATCAATAATGTGATTGATGGTTGTTGACTCACTGTTTGGGGTCGAGCGGACAGACGATCCTCCTGCTGCTGCTGCTTCCTTCCTCCTGAAACAGGAAACAGGAAGTTGTTAACAGAAGGTTTATAACAGACTCACAGACTTTACCTACAGGATGTGATGTCACAGTAATCAATACTGTCACCAGTGTCAGAGTAATAACTTTTAATAAATAACTACAGCTGCAACTAATGATCATTTCCATCATCGATTCATCTGCAGATTATTGATCAGTTAATTGTTTTGTCTATAAAATGTCAGAAAACAGTGAAAAATGTCTTCAAATGTCTCGTTTAGTTTCAGCCAAAACCAAAAGCTTTGATTATTAAAATATTAAAATAGCTGATTAATCTTCTGTTGATCGACTAATCAATTGGCTGCAGCTGGTCGTTGGATCTGAAGCTCACACTGCAGGATGTGATGTTAGTATGATGGACATGTGATCAGGAGGCTGTGATGACATCACATCCGCATGATGACATCACTGTGACATCACTTCAACTGCACAGAAACATGTGAGACTGAAATCTCAGATTTATTGATGAACTAGAGCAGAGAGATTATCTGACAACAATGGAAATACAAACAAGACAACTGCCGCTCAGTTATGAAGCATAAAAACACAAAATGCTCCTCTGAGGCGGTAAGATGGTGGTAAGATGGCGGTAAAATGGTGGTAAGATGGTGGTAACATGGCAGTAAAATGGTGGTAAGATGGCGGTAAGATGGTGGTAAGACAGCAGTAAAATGGTGGTAAGATGGCAGTAATATGGTGGTAAGATAGCAGTAAAATGGTGGTAAGATGGCGGTAAGATGGCAGTAAAATGGTGGTAAGATGGTGGAAAGATGGTGATAAGGTGGCGGTAAAATGGTGGTAAAATGGCAGTAAGATGGTGGTAAGATGGCAGTAAAATGGTGGTAAGATGGCGGTAAGATGGTGGTAAGATGGTAATAAGATGGTGGTAAGATAGCAGTAAAATGGAGGTAAGATGGCAGTAAAATGGTGGTAAGATGGCGGTAATATAGTGGTAAGATGGCGGTAATATAGTGGTAAGATGGTGGTAATATGGTGGTAAGATGGTAGTAAGATGGTGGTAAGATGGCAGTAAGATGGTGGTAAGATGGCAGTAAAATGGTGGTAAGATGGTGGTAATATGGTGGTAAGATGGTAGTAAGATGACAGTAAAATGGTGGTAAGATGGTGGTAAGATGGTGGTAAGATGGCAGTAAGATGGTGGTAAGAAAGCAGTAAAATGGTGGTAAGATGGCGATAAGATGGTGGTAAGATGGTAGTAAGATGGTGGTAAGATAGCAGTAAAATGGAGGTAAGATGGCAGTAAAATGGTGGTAAGATGGCGATAATATAGTGGTAAGATGGTGGTAATATGGTGGTAAGATGGTAGTAAGATGACAGTAAAATGGTGGTAAGATGGCAGTAAGATGGTAGTAAAATGGTGGTAAGGTGGTAGTAAAATGGTGGTAAGATGGTGGTAAGATGGCGGTAAAATGGTGGTAAGATGGCGGTAAGATGGTGGTAAGATGGCGGTAAGAAAGCGGTAAAACGCTGGTAAGATGGCAGTAAAATGGTGGTAAGATGGTGGTAAGATGGCAGTAAGATGGTGGTAAGATGGTAGTAATATGGTGGTAAGATGGTAGTAAGATGGTGGTAAGATGGCAGTAAGATGGTGGTAAGATGGCAGTAAAATGGTGGTAAGATGGCGGTAATATAGTGGTAAGATGGTGGTAATATGGTGGTAAGATGGTAGTAAGATGACAGTAAAATGGTGGTAAGATGGTGGTAAGATGGTGGTAAGATGGCAGTAAGATGGTGGTAAGAAAGCAGTAAAATGGTGGTAAGATGGCGATAAGATGGTGGTAAGATGGTAGTAAGATGGTGGTAAGATAGCAGTAAAATGGAGGTAAGATGGCGATAAGATGGTGGTAAGATGGTAGTAAGATGGTGGTAAGATGGTAGTAAGATGGTGGTAAGATGGCAGTAAGATGGTGGTAAGATGGCAGTAAGATGGTGGTAAGATAGCAGTAAAATGGAGGTAAGATGGCGATAAGATGGTGGTAAGATGGTAGTAAGATGGTGGTAAGATGGTAGTAAGATGGTGGTAAGATGGCAGTAAGATGGTGGTAAGATAGCAGTAAAATGGAGGTAAGATGGCGATAAGATGGTGGTAAGATGGTAGTAAGATGGTGGTAAGATGGTAGTAAGATGGTGGTAAGATGGCAGTAAAATGGTGGTAAGATGGTAGTAAGATGGTAGTAAAATGGTGTTAAGATGGTAGTAAAATGGTGGTAAGATGGCGATAAGATGGTGGTAAGATGGTAGTAAGATGGTGGTAAGATGGTAGTAAGATGGTGGTAAGATGGCAGTAAGATGGTGGTAAGATAGCAGTAAAATGGAGGTAAGATGGCGATAAGATGGTGGTAAGATGGTAGTAAGATGGTGGTAAGATGGTAGTAAGATGGTTGTAAGATGGCAGTAAAATGGTGGTAAGATGGCAGTAAGATGGTAGTAAAATGGTGGTAAGATGGTAGTAAAATGGTGGTAAGATGGCGGTAAGATGGTAGTAAAATGGTGGTAAGATGGTAGTAAAATGCTGGTAAGATGGCAGTAAAATGGTGGTAAGATGGCGGTAAGAAAGCGGTAAAACGCTGGTAAGATGGCAGTAAAATGGTGGTAAGATGGTGGTAAGATGGCGGTAAGATGGTGGTAAGATCGCTGATATCGAAGTCAGGCAAGAACGGTTAAAACATAACAACACAACACACAAACAAATTATACAACAAGCAAAGAAAACTTATGATTGACTCTCCATCAACCATTTCTGTACCGAGAGTTTGAAACTCTCAGTCTGCTGCTGCGTCAGAGAACCTAGAGAACCTGGAGAACTGATCCTCAGAGCTTATGATGATCTCTGATGAGACTCCAGTAACAGTTAAAGATTCTCTTCAGTCATTTATGAAGAAATAAATACTCTGCTTGGAAAAATAATGTGTGTCTGATATGTTTTTCTACAAAGAAAGTTCAGTTACCTCATTAAAAACATCTTTTAACATCATCTCCTCCTTTTCCCTCATTAAAAACCCAGAATCTGTGGATCTGTAGATGTTGTTGGTTTGTAAAGTTTTCCTGTTGGACACCAGACGTTTCCTGCTTCACAGTAAAGTTCATCTCAGTGTTTGTTCACCGCAGGCTTCAAATTTCTACATCACACGTCTGGACTTTAAGCAGCCAGCAGCTGTATTCTGCATTATTTTGTAAGTGAGACCAAACTTGTTTTGAATAATTCTTCTTTCTACAGTGATAACTGTAGAATGAGAAGATCTAAGTGTGTTTGTGGAGGAAGTCTGAATATAAATGACTCAGAATCAGGTTTATTGACAAGTAGGTTTGCACACACAAGGAATTTTCCTCAGTGTTGTGATGCATTACAGTCAAAATACACACAAAATTCAGTAGGCTAAACGAAATTCATAATAAAAATATGTAAAGTATATTCTAAGTGAGAAGAGCTGCTACAGGTTTAGAATTTGAATTGAAGAGAACGAGATGAAAAGTACAAAATACTGACCAGAAATGTGCAAATGTTGATGGTGTGAAGTGTTCTGATCCGTCTGCAGCGCTGCTGAACCAGCAGGTGGCAGCAGAACCACTTGGACATGTGGTGACTGTTATAGTTCCGATGAAGTATATTATTTATCGATTAACATCTGGGGACCATGTTGGAAATAACTTTACTTCACCTTAACTTTGAATCATATCAAATAATCTATATATATATATATGTATATTTCCTTTCATCATTTAATACTCATCAAATCATTCATTGTCATCCTGGAAGAGACCACTCCCATCAGGATAGACATGTTTCATCATAGGATAAAGCTGATCACTCACAACTACTTTGTATTGATTAGCAGTGACCCTTCCCTCTAAGGGCACAAGTGGACCCAAACCATGCCAGCATAACAGAGCCCCCAGACCCCCTCACTGTAGGGGTCCAGCATTCAGACCTGGACCAGACCCCCTCACTGTAGGGGTCCAGCATTCAGACCTGGACCAGTTCTCTTGGTGGCGAATCAGGTGAAGGACTCATCTGATCATATCAGTGTGTTCCACGTCTCTGTAGACCAGAACCTGGATGGATTTTGTATATTCATCTTTGTAATGATACTATAATATCTCTCTATGTAAATATATTCTAGCTGACAGTCTGATCACGTCCTGCATCGACGTTCTCAGTCACATATCACACGTCCTCACATGACCCTGTTTACTGACGTCTTTCCCGCAGATCTAAACGCAGACGTCACTTCAGTCACTGTTCTTATTGACAGACGAGCCAGCTGAGCGTCTTTGTGACTGAAGCTGCTGCCGTCCGCCCCAACAATCAACCCTCGTTCAGCCGCTCACATCTTTTCCTCTCGTCACCTCGATACCAGATCAGAATCAGCTGGATGTTTATACAAGTCACAGAGCATCAGTGGATGTTCATTACTTCATTACTGGAGCAGCGCAGCTGTGTGGAAACATCTTCTACTCTCATTTATTCAGGTTTTTCCTTTAATCTGCCACCGTCTGAACATATATTTTCATCTGTAAAGCTCTCTGAGTCAAAACATTGATAAAAGTGGAAAAACTGTACTAATAAACAAAGTCTGTGAATGTTTTGTCACTGCAAACAGCTGCAGGTTAAAACTTTATAAAATGTGTTTCTAACAGATGAGGCTGAAGATCTGAAGAACTGAGTTTATTGATCAGAGTTCTGATCAGAAGGATCGATCTTCAGCTGCCATCAGTCTCCTCCTCTCGGTCTGTCATTAGTGTCCGTGAACTCACCATGGTCGCGTGTTCTCCGCAGAAAGTTTTCCCCTTTCCGACGATCATTTTACAGAAACGTTTCTTTTTCTCCACGAAGAAGGCGCATCTGCCGGGCAACATGCCGGGAAGGGGCGCCGCCATGTTGGCTGACCTGCCGTGCTGCGTTCAGGTGCTCACAGGCCGGGGCGGACTTTATCATTTCTTATGTAGGCAACTGCCTGCAGGCCACGAATCATGTTTAGATATGAAAAATATTGAATCGTGTTACTATTCTAACTCATTGCACCCCGAAAAAACTTAAAAAGGCCCCAGATCACTTGAAAAATATGCACCTGTGTACTTCTACTTCAGAGGAAAACACTGTAAACTACATTTATCAGATTCAGATTTCACTCACAAAATATAACAGTTAAAATATGATGCATTATTATTCATTAAACTATCCATCTTTATATATGACTAAAAGCTCCAAATTGAATAGATTTTAAGTAAATGTAAATACATTGTGCTGATTCCTCTCTTTCACTTTCAGTAAAAAGTTCAACGCAGGACTTTTACAGTATTTTTACTGTTAAGTATTAAGAGTTTTACTTAATAAAACAGTTTGAGTACTTCTTCTACCACTGCTGATACCAGCATTCCCAGTTACAGGAAGGGTGAAAGTGTTTTCCTGCAGCTCTAAAATCACTGAATCCACCAGACTGGCGGAAGAAAGACTCTCGTTTATTAACTGCAAAAACAAGCCAACTGTTGTTCCTTCAGAGAAATATCACGTCCAAAATCCAGAATATAAACAGAGAACATTCAATCAGTTTCAGCTGAAATAATGAACTTTATTATGTCTGTGAAATGTGCTCAGTGTGCTGCATGTTATCACCAGTGAGTTTGGATGTTTCAATGTTTTCAACTGACAAAAAAAGTGTTTTGTTATTTTCTGTGTAATTTATTTGACTTCATTCATTTTTATATACTTATATATATTTATTATTTATCTGTGTACTTTTTTTGGTGTGCCTGTTTCGTAATGTAGAACATTATAACTTTATATTTCATATTGAATAAGTCGTGTTTTGGTGATAAAAATGTGACTCACTAATCTGTTTCAGGTTCAATAAAAACATATGAACAAAACTTAATAAATTAACAAAACTTTATTGTTTAAAACTTTTTTAACACAGTTTATATGGGTTTCATTTGCTTTTTTAAATTGTAGTTGAAGTTCAAGTCTCTTGATTTATATTTTCATTGAATGTTTGATCAATAAAAATAAACAGTGTACAAGGGACCTGCTGAGTACACAGGTATGAACTACATATATATATGTGTGTGTATGTGTGTGTGTATATGTATATATATATATATATTACAACAACATTACAACTACAATTAAAATATAATTATAGATGTAAAGAAATATGATTACATCCCACAACAGAAAAAGTTTCTAGTATTGAGACAGTTTTATGAGTTGAAATGTTCATTATTTGGAAATTTTTCAAAATTCCTTTAAATGTCACATTCAACCTGTAAGATTTATTAAAAATCTTTTTTTTCCTCTTCAGGTTCAATATGCTGTTAACAAGCAGAATAAAAATATTTGCTGTTTCTGTTTTTAATGAGCAACTTTTCTGGTTTTCATTTGATCATTTTAACATCATAACAAGATGTTTTTCCATGTTACTATGATGGTATAATAAGATAAAGAGAAAACTTTTTTTTAAAGGCAAAATAATTTAGTATCTAGAAATACATTAAAATATATAAAACATATTTAAGTGTCTTAAAAATATGGTATAATAAGTTTTCAGGTTTTAAGGAGAAACCTGAAAACTTGAGTAAATCCTTTTTGTCACGTTGGCAGCGTACTGATTTCTCCTCAGCAGCACGTGAACGCACCCCTCTCTTCTGATTGGTCATCCTTCCTTCTGTGCTGGTCATCTCTCCTCTCTGATTGGTTGTGTCTCCTGCCAGTTGACACATTTTCCCGCCTCTCATAACAGCGGGGCGGGCCCTGGGTGTGTGTACGCTGTGTGACGTGATTAGTGATCCATCCATGCCATGATGGCGGCAGCTGCGGCGGAGCGGGGCGGCGGTCCCGGTTCTTCTCCCGGTTCTTCTCCCGGTTCCTCCCGGCCGCCGGCCGCGGAGTACTCGGTGCTGGTGGCGGTGGGAGCGCTGCGGCCCGCCGGCTTGCTGGAGCGGCTGCTGCGGCAGATAGACTCAGGTGAGTGAAAGTTAACCGGCACCGTGAAGAAGAAGAAGAACCGAGTTTCTCAGGGCGGGAAGTCCGCCGTACCCTTCACAATAAAATCCGCTGCTGCTGTGCAGAATATTGTTTCCCCTGAAAACGCGTCCTGTCCGGATTATCTCCCAGATTATCACCTGGGAGTAAAACCACGCCGCGTGTGAAACGTTTGTTTATAGTTAAAGGTTTACGGTACAATTTAAACCGGTAACACAACATTTTAAAACATTTGTCGGGTTTTTAAAGTCGAATCTAGCATCACGCAACAGTGTTAGCAGCTAAGCTAGCAAGCTAACGTTCACTAGTTTCCTCCTTCGCAGTTTGAGACTCCATCAGTTAATCAATAATCACGTACTACGCCCATCAGATTCAACCTGTGTGTACGGGGACAGAAGTTTGTGACGCAGCTGTTTCTGGTCTCTGTGGTTAAATTTAGCTGTGATGTCGGAAATACAGCGTATTTATCTAGTGACCCATCAGAGTCTGTGACTTGCAGTGTTGGAAGAAGTACTCAGATTAAGTAAAAGTATCAATAACATAATGTAAAAATACTTCATTACAAGTAAAACTCCTGCATATAAAGTTCTGCTTAAAGCCTCCTCCCCTCCTTTCCTCTTCAGCTGGATGTTTGAATGTTTGTTTGACGTTCATCTGCAGAAAGTGGAAAGTTTCTCTGAGCTGAAACTGATCAGAAGGGGCGAGTCTGCAACAGCTGCCAGCAGCTTTCAATGGAAAGTAACGTTAGCTAAAGCCTGCTGGGAAAGTCGCTGGATGACGTCATGCGCTATTGAGCATATTTGTGTCGTCATCGCATGGTATTTGCATTCTGCCTAGTGTCAGAAGGTGTCAGACCTTCTCTCTTTGCTCACATATACAGTATTACAATACAGCTGAATTCACAATAAAGCTGTTCTCATTTAAAGGTTTTTGTGTTTCTGTTGTCAGACAACAGGACGAGTCTGAAATAGTGACTGAAACCCGACTCATTAAGACTAAATGTTGACCAGCAGTCACTTCCAAGATGCGGCTCTGCACTGCAAAAATTCTGATTTTATAACCACAAAGTCATCTGACAAACTCACCAAACACATAATATAAAGACAAACGGCTTCAACTGTATTTACATATAAAATCCTGATCCCTCAGAGAGAAAGTCAGAAGTGAGGAAGAATATCTGATGTTTTCTCTCATACAGCCTCCTGATGTGAATGCAGAGAGTTCAGAAACAGGAATGAACTAAACCTGTGTGACAACGGTTTAAATTGTTTAAATTAAAATAAAGGAGGAGATGATGATATAGATCAGTGATTGGTCCTTAGCAACACTGTTTGCATCCATGTAGCTCATTCACATCCGTCTCTGCCGCTCACTGAAGACACAGATGTGCTTCTCGCTGGCAGAACTGAAGAGACTATTCTATGGAGACCAGCTGAGGTTCATCTAGAAAGTCACCAGATTTGTCTCCAGGTGCTTTTTTTTAAAAAAAGTTACTAAAGGGGTCTGAAAAGTTGCTAAGTTGTAAAAGCTACCTACAAGCATCACAGCTAGTTTGGAGCCAATAATGGTTCAGTATTCAGCTCATACAAGTGTGATGTGGAGACTTGAAGCCTCCAGTGAACAAACACTGAGATGAACTTTAATGTGAAGGAGGAAACGTCTGGAAAATCAAATATATTATATATATCATTTTTAATGAGGGAGAAGGAGGAGACGATGTTTGAAGGATTTTAACAAGATCATTTAACTTTTTTGTGTAAAAAACCACATCAGAGTCAAATTATTATTCAAACTATTTTATATACAGTTTAAAACACATCTGGAGGAGATCTTTAAGTTGAAGTATAGAAGTATTATCAGCTACATTTACTTAAAGTACTAAAGTAAGAGCTTTCAGTAGGATTTTAAATGCAGGATTTTTGCTTGTAATAAAGTATTTTTATATTGTGGTATCGATACTTTTACTAGTAGTAGATCTGAAAACTTCTTCCAACACTGCAGGTCACTAAACACGAGGAAACAGCAGCTCAAGTTCTCAGTTAAATGAGTCGTAGAAACAAAGAAGGTTTGAGCTCCGTTTGCAGTTTTCTGATTCAGATGTTTGTTTCTTCGACTGGTTTCTGTTGGAGAAGGGTTAGGGCTACAGAAAGTCACTGATTCACATCTGAAAGTTCAGATGTTAGAAGGGTTTTTATCTAGAAATAAACTTTATTTTATGTTCTTTATTAAAACTGGATCAGGTTTCGTTTCAGTCAGGAGTTGCATCTTTGTTCTCATCAGACGTATCTGATGCATTTAAAACCTTCCTGCTGGATGTGAAGTCCTGCGTGAAGCTTGACTGGTTTTGTTCCAGTAAAAGTAGGTTAACAGTCAAAAACAGCATGAAACTTTAATAATCTGCAGTCTGACCTTCATTCACCAGTTTAACTGCCTCAGTAAAGCAACAGAAATGTGTTTATGTTCCACAAGGTTAGATATTTGATTAAAGCTGCAGCCATGAATTGATTAGAAAATGACAGAAAATTCATCGGCAGCTACAGTATTTAGATAATTAAGAAAATTGTTCCAGCTTCTCTGAGTCAGTAAAATGAATATCTTTGAGTTGTGGACTGAACAAGATATTTGATGATAGTTTTCACTGTTTTTATATTTTTTAGATCAAACAACTAATTGATAATTATCAGGTGAATCAGTAATGAAAGTAATTGTGATTATATTTCCCTGTTAACAGCCACCAAACTGTTTGTAGAAACAGAAACAGTAGAAACAAACAGTAGAGTGATCATCAGGTTTCAGTGATAAGACAGAAGCTTCTTTCAGGCTTTGACTTCATCAGTTTAAAACGTCGCAGCAGCACAAAGTCAAACATGTTTATTTATATTTATTATTTCAACCTTCGTCTCTGACGCGTAAAGACTCAAATCTCTTTAATTAACTTAACGTTTCAGTTTGAAGTTGAAGGAAATTCTTCTGCTCAGTGTGTTTTTACTGTTCAGGCTGATGGAGGAAAAGAGGAAGTAGTGTTACTAAATATCATCAACTTCCTGTTTGCTGCGGACGCAGCGAATCTGACAGGAAACGAGGAGAGACGTCTCACTCTGTCAAAAACAGAAATAAAACAAAAAGGTTGATATATGATAAAGTGTGTGTGTTTGTGTATCAGTGTGTGTGTGTGTGTGTCATTGTGTGTGTGTGTATGTTTGTGTCTGTGTTTGTGTGTGTGTGTTAGTGTGTCTGTGTTTGTGTGTGTGTTAGTGTGTGTTAGTGTCTGTGTGTGTGTGTGTCTGTGTGTGTGTTTGTGTCTGTGTTTGTGTGTGTGTGTCAGTCATTAGTGTGACTGATGTGTGAAATTGTTCGTTTCTCCTCAGTCACACTGACTTTAACTGTCGTTTTCATTGAACACATGATGAACATCAGACTGAACAGTGTCGAAGTGAGACGGACGGAAGTCGCTGTGCAGTTTGAGGTCAGAAGGTGCTCTGTGATTGGTCAGACTCGTTGAGCGCCAGAAGGTGCTCTGTGATTGGTCAGACTCGTTGAGCGCCAGAAGGTGCTCTGTGATTGGTCAGAGACTCGAGTGTCAAAGTCTTGTGTCACATATTTCAAATTTGACGTTTAGTATTTTAATGTGAAGAATGTGAAACACGTTTTTATCATCCAATCAGAATCCAGCTGAAGGTCGTCGCAGCTCATCAGTCTGAAATATGATCGATATCCTGTACTGATGCATCATGGGACATGTTGTCATGATGGATGAAAAGAAAAGTTTCTGTGTCTCATCCAGATAAAAATTATCATTATTTATGACAAACATTGTGTAAAAAACAAAAAAGGTTTGAAAACATGAACAAACAATTTTAAATTTGATGATAAACAGCGTTTAGTTGTTAACAGGAAGCAGCTGCGGGCCTGTGTCCTGCAGTTGCTTTGTGCACAGATCCACCTGTCCTCTACTTATTATTATGATGTTGTTATTATTATGATTATGATTATTATTAGTAAGAAATGGTGTATTTTGTGTGTTTTATTGCAGGAGTGCGTTGTTGGCCTGTAGATCTGGATGTTTCTGTTCTGGATCAGCAGCTGAAGCTCTTCGTGTCGAGACACTCGGCCTTCCTGTCAGAGGACGAACCAGGTCAGAAAACATCAGTCTGTCTGTTGACGGGTTTTATAGCTGCAGCCTTTCTAATCTAAAAGGATTATCTGATTCCATCATTAACTATTAAAGAGAATAATCTGCAGATAAATCAATAATGAAAAAACGGTCTCCGAATAGATGCTCGGTGTTTGTTAAACGCAGTTAGAAGGACGTGTTGACAGGAAGTTTGACTCCCAGCAGGTCGTTTTGTCCTGATGTGGATTTAAGAGACAACAGAGAGGAACAAAGAGTCACGTCAACATGTTTCCTGTTTCTGTTTCACGTCGTTATCATCCTGCTGCCTGTTGCTCAGCACACACACGTCTCATTAAACAGTTCAGATAAACTCTGAGTCGATGCTTCAGCTGATGATCCTCAGTCGACTCACATTCTGTCAGTTGAATTACTTTTTTTTTTAGCCACGTCTTTATAAACAGAGTAACGCAGCGTGACATCTTGACGGCTGTAAACTTTTACAGATTCTTGTCTCTAAATGATCTAAACAATAACTGAGAGCGACTCTGACGCTCAGCTCAGGTGTTAAATACAGTGAAGTCGACCGAACTCCTGTTTGAACTGACGTGGATCAGCGTCTCTGCGTCTCCTCTATCATCCAGTGTGATCCACTCTTCAGCTGACAGCAGCCAATCAGGAGCGACGCTGCGCTTCACTAACATCAGGACGAAAACTTCTCATTCCTCTGACTGTAGAAATCAGATGTTTCAGGTGATGAACAACAGCATTAAAACACGAGTCCATCAGGTAAAACATGAGACTCATGAAGCTGTTTTATCAGTTTAGTGCAGGGCGGCTGCTCTGCAGGTGCGCCTGATTGTTCTGCAACTGTGGTAACCGGGTGGAGACATGAATAATATTTCTCATAGGAGGGTGTATTGAAGAAGGGTGTAATGTAATCTGAGTCAGAGTCAAACTGAAACTTGGATCCAAAACTTTTCTGAGATCTAGAGGTCAAAGGTCGGTCAACACAGCACGCTGGCAGCTGCCCTGAAGGATGACATCATTCATTTCTTTCAGACTGAGGCCAAAAGTTATTTTAGAAAATGTGTGTGTGTGTGTGTCAGACAGACAGTTTGTTGTCTGATTCAAACACATAAACACTATCAGCTGAGACTCTGCTGAACAGCCTGCAGCACCACACACACACACACACACAGCGGTCATGTGATCACCTGGTTTCTTTCAATGACTCAGTGAAACCTCAGCAGCTCGTTAGCATCTGTGATGTCGTCAGATAAACAAGCTTAACGAGGAGAAACTGAGAAGAGAGACTGTTCAGTTCAAAACCGCCTCTGGAGTTGTTGGCATGGTAACCACACGAGCAGCTGACAGGAAGGAAGCAGAGGACTTCCTGTTGGCTGAAGGTCAAAGGTCACCTCACAGAGATGAGTGACTAATGGTTATCTGTTAATATGATTCTGATCAATGAGGCTCAATAATTATGTTCTCTCAGTGATATACAATTACACATCTTTATATTATATTATATTGTATTACATTACATTACATTACATTACATTATATTATATCATCACACAGGAGAGTGAAAGAACGTCATCATCTCTCTGTGATGATGAAAAACAAAGAGTTGAGAGAAAAGTTTTTTTCTTTTTATTGAATTTTTCCAACATAAACATTTACTCGTCACACAAAGGAGTTCAGGAAACCTTTGATACAAAATTTTGTTCAATCAATGTTCAAGAGAAAAGACTTCCAGACTTTAAAAAAAAAAAAAAAACTTTACTGAGCCTCCTGTGGAGTATTTAAAGGACGAGTTCACAGTTTCTCAAGTGTGTCATTAAACCAACAGTCATCAAATGAACATTAAAGCTGTGTTTCTTGCTGTAATCATTCCTCCTGTTCATACTGACCATTAGAAGATCCCTTCATAATGACCTTACAATGGAAGTGATGGAGGACAAAATCCACAGTCTGAAGCTAATATGAAGCTTCAGCGTCCAAATGAGTCAAATCAAGTAGATATCTTTCAACGTTACAGTCTTTTTAGTGCCAAAGTTCCTCTTTTTGTTACTATACTTCCACCTGCAGCTCAACAGGGAAACACTGTCCGAGGAAACACAAAGAGGGAATTTGATGCTAAAAAGACTGTAAATGTGTCAGATATCCACTTGATATGACTAACTCAGACTGATGAAGCTGAATAGAAGCTTCACACAGACTTTTAAATGACTGTGTGGACACACTGTGGATTTTATCCTCCATCACTTCCATTAAAAGCACATTTGAAGGATCTTTTAATATCCAGTATGAACAGGAGGAATGATTACAGTGAGAAAACCTCTTTCACTGCTCATATTGATACTTGAGATGTGTCATAACACTTTCCACCCGTTTACAGTGTAATGGTGGTTTGGCAGATTTTAAAGGAAACGTTTGACATGTTGTGAAATCCTCCTCTTGTGTTTCTTGCAGAGAGTCAGATGTTCAGGACTCTGGAGGCTAAAAGTAGCTCCTAACTGCTGAGTCAGCAGAAACTCCTACAAATAAGGGGTGTGTCGGGCCTTCCTTCTTTTTTCCCCCAGTTTATTTGTATTTTAAACATAAATAAATAAAAGAACACAATTCTTCACAAACAGTTCGTAACGGTTTAAAAATAAACACAAAATACACATGAAGAGAAGAAACAGAAATGAAAAAACAAACCAAAAAAAAGATGAAGAACTTATGAGAAAAACAAGGAAATTCTGCCACATTTCATTCCTATCAGTGTCGTATATCTCTGATCTTCTCATTGATTAGTTAACAAACTCATCCTTCAGTGACAGTGCCTCAGGGTAAGTCTCAGTGTTGTAATTATACCCAGACTTAACACTTCAAACTGCCTCTTATTCATTCCTTTTAAATCTTGTTTTATCGTCCAGAGGACAGTTTTGGCGTCCCGGGAACAGAAACCTTCGTCCATCCTGACGAAGACGTCTTTAAGGTTTCTTCCCACAGAGTCTTCTGAAAGATCCTGTTTAATTTACTAGGGGTCAAATCGAATCTATACACAGTCTTATATAATATCCCTGGTGAGTCGGTATTTTTAGAACTCTTCAGTTTTTGGTCAAAACATTTTAGCTCTAAAAGCAGCTCATCAGTCTGAGAGAAGTTAAAGTCACTGAGTCCTGCTCTCAGGCTGCAGTAAACAAGATAAAAATATACTTTACAATCAGTCAAACAAAGCAACACAAAAACAACACAACCAGAGGTGGAAAGTAACAAAATACACTTACTCAAGTACTGTCTGAACTTCAGTACAGTTGTGAGGTACTTGTACTTTAATGAGTATTTCCATGTGATGCTACTTTCTACATTTCAGAGGGAAATATTGTACTTTCTACTCCACTACATTTATTTGACAGCTTTAGTTACTTTTCAGATGAAGATTTGACACAATGGATAATATAACAAGCTTTTAAAATACAACACATTGTTAAAGATGAAACCAGTGGTTTCCAACCTTTTTGGCTTTTGACGTCTTACAAAAAGCAGTGTGTAGTCGGGGTCACATTTCACGTCTATGAGTTGTTAACAGCTCCACCAAATAGTGATTTTTCCCTCTAAACTTCTCACATGCTTTCATTTCAATAAATGTTCAAATGATCCAATATTTCAGCAAAAATCAAAGATTAGAGAAAAAGTCCAAAAACTGAAAACAGATTTGTGTATCAGAACTTTGTTTTTTCTTCTTTCCTCTCCCATTAATCATCTCACCACCCCTCAGATTTATCTGCTGACCCTTTGGAGGGGCCCGACCCCTAGGTTGGGAACCACTGGACTAAACTAGCTAACTGTATATAAAGTAGTGTAAACTAGCTCCACCTCCAGCAGCTACAACAGTAACATGCTGCTCTAACACTGATGCTTCACTATTAATAATCTAATGATGTCATATATAATAATATATCAGTCAGAGGGACCAAACCACTACTTTTACTGCAATACTTTAACTACATCAAGCTCATAATACTTATGTACTTTTACTGCAATACTTTAACTACATCAAGCTCATAATACTTATGTACTTTTACTGCAATACTTTAACTACATCAAGCTCATAATACTTATGTACTTTTACTGCAATACCTTAACTACATCAAGCTCATAATACTTATGTACTTTTACTGCAATACTTTAACTACATCAAGCTCATAATACTTATGTACTTTTACTGCAATACTTTAACTACATCAAGCTCATAATACTTATGTACTTTTACTGCAATACTTTAACTACATCAAGCTCATAATACTTATGTACTTTTACTGCAATACTTTAACTACATCAAGCTCATAATACGTATGTACTTTTACTGTGGTAGGATTTTTCATACAAGACTTTTACTTGTAATGGAGTATTTTTTGGTACTTTTACTGCAGTAAAGTATCTGAGTACTTCTGCCACTGAACTATGAAAACATGCAGTTTTAGAAAATAACTTCTGTTTGTCAGAATGATTAATCAAACCAGAAATACTCTTCAGTTGAAGTGAACGTTAGAAAATCACAAATAAATAATTGAATCCAGCAGATTTCATAGTAAAATAGAAGCTTTAAGTAGAATCATCTCATCAAAGGATGAAGATTTATATTTGGTCAACTGGAAAATAATATCTCAGGATGAACACGTAGATGGTGTTTGTCAGCTCTAATCTACTGTACACGCCTCAAAAAGTCCCTGCTGGAGGAGTTTTTACTTTCCAAAAACACAGGAATTTTTGGGGCGGGGTTTGCAGGGATGACCATCGCTGATTGGTCAAACATGCACAGTGTGGCTGCTTCAGCTTGTGCACTGCTCCATTCATAAAACAAGGAAATGCTCTTGTATGGACATTTCTCTTCGTTTGTTGACATTAAAAGTAAAGTTAGGTTTTGTTGTTGGCTTCCTGACTTGTTTTAAAAAGAGCGAGAGAGAGACTGAGTGAGAGAGTGAGAGAGAGAGAGAGAGAGAGATGGTAGCAGCAGCAGCAGTGAGTAGCTGACTGTTTGTTTGGTCACTAGGACATCAGCTGCTGTTCTCCTCCTGGGGTGCACATACATCTACACATGCACACATAACTACGGTGATGGTTGGTTAGCTGCATGTCTGACAGCCTGTTATTTAGTTTCTGTGTTTCCTCCTGCAGGTCAGCGGACGCTGCAGCACAGCGGAGACGTTCTGGACACGCAGGTTGTTGTGAATCCATCTCATGACTTCCTCTGCTCCGAGGTGAGACCGGATGGAAAATAAAGATATAAAATATGATTTATAGACTGAAGTCCGTCTCAGCTGTCAGTGTGTTCAAATCAGCTGCAGACATGAAAACAAGCAGTGAACAGTTTATGTGTGGAACGGATTGAGATTTTGCATGTTGATGAGGTCATGTATCTGAATCTGTGACACCATTTATTCCTTCTGTTCCACATAATTGAAATAATCCTGCAGCTTATCAGTGTGTCGCTCTGAAGTAGAATAGTCTGTCTAATCGATTTGATCAGATTTCTGCAGTTAAGCCTTCTGTGAAAGAGCTGCCATCATTTATTGATCTGTGTGTGTTCAGGTCCGGCGGCTGCTCTGTGATTCTTCTCGACACAAACTGTTGGTTCTGGCCGGTCAGTGTGTGGAACAGAGCGGAGACATCGTGTTACAGAAAGGCTGCTTCTCGCTCAACGACTTCATCCACATATTTGCTGATGAGGAGGTGAGAAAACTAATGGCAGTGATTTATTATACAAATAGTTTGTCTGACAGCTGTGACTCAGCAAAAGACTGAAGTTCTGCTGTTCACTTCTGCAGGCTGGTATTGAGTCTCAGACATTTAAACTTGTATGTTTTATTAAACCTGTTAAGATGATTCACTTATCTGTGTTATATATTCAGAATAATAATGTCTATCTTTAGTCCTTATTGTTTTTCATAAAGAAGTCATTTTTCTGTGTTTTCGTAGGTTGGAGAGTTGTTGAGCTCAGCAGATCCGGCGGTAAAGGCCAGCCTCACCCTGAGCTGTCCAAACTACGGTCTCTGGAAGGATTCTGTGTTGAAGAAACACAACCTGCAAGACTTTATAAACATCCAAATCAACCCTCCGCTGGTCCTCCCAGAGATGGAAGGTCTGCAGGAGTTCACAGAGTACCTCTCTGAGTCTCTGGAGCCCGAGTCGCTTTTCGACCTCCTGGAGCCCCCGAGCACTGTGGGATTCCTGAAACTCTCTCGGCCCTGCTGCTACATCTTCCCCGGTGGGAGGGGGGACTCTGCCTTCTTTGCTGTTAATGGTTTCAACGTCCTGGTGAACGGTGGCTCCGACCTTCGTTCCTGCTTCTGGAAACTGGTCCGGCATCTGGACAGAATCGACTCGGTACTCCTGACCCACATCGGTGTGGACAATCTCCCCGGGCTGAACAGTCTGCTGCTGAGGAAAGTAGCCGAGCAGGACGAGGAGTCTGCTGGATCTCACACTGAAGAGGACTGGATGAAAAACCTCATCTCGCCTGAGATTGGGGTGGTTTTCGTCAATGTCCCAGACCGATTAAAGTCCATCCAGGGAGATCCCAGTGAGCTGCGGAGTGGGGACCAGGTAGCGCTCACTCTGCAGCACCTGCAAAGACTCTCAATTAAACCAGAACCCCTCAGCCGGTCTAACGGACCCAGTATTGAACCGGTTATCTTATTTCAAAAGATGGGAGTTGGCCGTCTGGAGCTGTACACTCTGAATCCTGTCAGCGGCAGTAAAGAACTCGAAGCTTTGATGCAGATTTGGCCAAACAACGGATCAAATGTAAAGGGCTCAGATCTTCCACTACCATGCCTTGTTTCCATTTGTGCTTTGCTGGTCTGGCATCCTTCAAGCCCTCAGGAGAAGATCATCCGTGTTCTTTTCCCTGGGTGCACGCCACAGGCCAAAATTCTTGATGGACTTGAAAAACTCAAACATCTAGATTTTCTCAAAGTTCCAGCAGTGTGTTTGAGGGACCTAGAAACATCCAAAACTGAGAAACAACCAAAACGAGCAGAGAGTCGAGAAAGCCTTAAGTCGCAGTCTAAGGACTTCAGACCCAGTAGTGCCTTGCAGAAAGACAAGCTTGGACGAGCTGACATTAAAAAACAGGAGGTGAAAATGAAGCCAAAGGCAGCAGGTGACACTGCACCTAAAGAGAAGAAGGACGGAGATGAAAAGCCTAAACTGAAGGATGCAGATGTAAAGTCAAAGCCACCAAAACCTGCTGAAAAGCTTGTTCCAAAGAAAGATCTGTTAAAAGAAGAGAAGAAGGAAGTGAAAAAGAAGGATGAGAAAGTTCCTGCTGCTGTTGTAAAGAAGGAAGAGAGTGGGGAGAAAAAGAAAGAGGTTATAAAGAAGGAAACGCTAAGTACAAAACCAAAGAAAGACATTAAACCTGAACCAAAAAGAGACAGCAAGAGGGACATAAAACCGGAGGAGAAGAAAACGGCAAAACCAGCCATTAAAGAAGTGAAGAAAGCAACAAGTGGAGCTTCAAGTGCCGGATCAACAGCAAGCACGGAACTAAAAAATACTTCAGCCAAGAGTGGAACTCTGAAGAAAGACGGGACTATTCCAAAGAAAGACACTTTGAACAAAGGGACAAAAGGAAAGCCAGGTACAAAGGAAATCCAGAAGGAGGCTGAACGCTCCAAGATGTCAACACCTGAGGACATGACGGCTGAATTTGAAAGTCTTAGGCTGGAAGACAACAATGGGAACAATGGTAAAAATTCAAAGACCTCAGCAGTCAGGAATTCTGGTGGAGCAAAGGCCAGTGGGAACCAGAAGACCTTGACCATAGAGAGTCCAGAGAAGTTCCGCTGTATGGAGACAAATGTCTCCTCACCTCTTGCAAAGACACCAAAAGGTGACCTCAGTGTTAACTTTGATCTCAATACGAGTGCATACCAGCTGGGCGAGAGCTCGTTTAAAAACGGTCAAGATGACATCTGCATGAGCTTAGAGGAAAAAACTCTGGAGCTGGTTTCTCCTGCAGATTCTGCCCCCAACAGTGCAGGACATACCCCTTTCCATCATGACGACAGTAGCCTCGGTGCCAGAGGATCCAGTCTGGGCTTCGAGGATTACAACCAGGGAGGTTCTTGCAGGACCTCAGACCTGAGCTCTCTGAGGGAAGGCCTGGAAAACTCCACTTCCTCTCAGGATAAACAGTCCAGCCTTTTGACCCTCAGTCCTTTCAAAGACATTATGCCGGACTCCTCCCCCACCATAACCTCCATGCCCGCTGAAGTTGGCTCGCCTCACTCTACAGAAGTTGATGAATCTCTGTCGGTTTCTTTAGAGCAAGGGCTGCCACCTACTGCAGTATCGCCCAAAGGACTCATGGGAGATAAACTCTACTCCAATGGACACTTCAGTGACTCAGACTCCAACACAGGGATGGCCTTACCTCTGCGATCGTCCCTTAATGGGCGTTGTGGAAATGGATCTGAGGAACACATCCACGGGATGTCAGAACTCATTGCAGATGTTCCACATGATGTTGATCTCTGCTTGGTATCGCCCTGTGAGTTTCAGCACCCAAAAACCCCAGAGAACCACCAGCAGCATGTTAACCCTGGCCTCACCGCAGACAACAACAACCACTCCCAGGATCAGAGCAGCAGTGAATGCCCTTCAGCCTACAGCCAAGAAACTCCACCCACATCAGTTAGCGACTCACTCCCGACAGCCACGGACTCTGACGTCCCCCCTGGCACAGAGGACTGTCCTTCCATCACTGCAGACATTGACTCTGATGATGATTCCAGTAGTCTCTTCCCACCCAGTCATCCACAAGATCATCTCAGTCCGCACTACCCTCACAGGGCAGGGCAGCTTTCTTCCCATGACCCGCCACCAGCTCCCGTCAAAGACCTGCCCCCGTTACCTCCTCAGCCTGGAGCCTGCATGGCCGACGCAGAGGCTGATGTTGCAAGCAAGAACACAAAGAGCTCAGCTGCCAAGACCAAGAAACCAGCAGGTACCATGCAGAAGGCAATGTCTGGAAGTACCGCTGCCCAGAACGGAAAGTCCAAGGCAGGCAGTACCACGGGGTCACTAAAGACCACCTCCAGCCACGACATGAAGCCATCATCCCGAAATTCACTTGGTGGCTCCAGAATTGGATCTGCAAAACCTGCGTTCTCAGGTAGGCAAATGTACACACACTTAAAGAATACTGAGAAAGACAAAGAATACTGTACCTTTACCTGTGCCTGTACCTTTTTTGTTTGATACTTTTGACTTATGATCCAGAACTACCAGGAGAACAGCAGTGTGAGAAACACTTTAAACTTGTTCGTCTCTTTTGTTCCTCAGCTTCTAAAGCTGCAGGTTCAACAGGTTCTACAGGTTCTGAGGGTTCTGCGGTCTACGTGGACCTGGCCTACCTGCCGTCTGGCTGCGCTGCGTCCACCATGAACCTGGAGTTCTTCAGACGGCTTCGCTCCTCCTACTACATTGTGAGCGGAGAGGACCCTGTGAAGGAGGAGGCAATGAGGAGCATCCTGGACGCTCTGCTGGAGGGGAAGAGCAGCTGGCCAGACGTCCAGGTTGGTGACAACACTGAGCGATGTTTGTTGACTCCACCTTCATACGATAGTGTTTCTGATCGGTCTGTTTCCTCAGGTGACTCTCATCCCAACATTTGATTCGCTGGCAATGCATGAGTGGTACCAGGAGACCCACGACAAGCAGAGGGAGCTGTCGATCACCGTGCTCGGAAGCAACAGCACAGTGGCCATGCAGGAGGAGACCTTCCCCGCCTGCAAGGTGGAATTCTGAGGCTGCAGCTCCGCCCACCAAGAGCCCCTACCACCTAAAACCCCGCCCATTGAGAACCCCGCCCACCCCACCTCTGATCAGGTGGACCAGGAGGGTGGAGGAGATGACTTTGCTGTTGCCATGGTTATAGTCAGACAAGACCAGGTTTCCTGAAATCTGTCGGCTGAACCTGAAAGCCCCGCCCCCTTTGTTCGAGCCATTTTATTGAGCATGCTCAGTCACTACCTGCACATGCTCTCACTGTTAGTCTGAAGGTCCGTGAGATAGTTTTATTTGAAGGTTTAAGTGTCCCGACACAGAGACAGGAAGCTGTCAGGTGTCTTCCTGCACCTGTGTGACATCATACCTGTCACCATCTGTCACTTCTTGTCTGCTGGATCAGGAGCTCCAGTTTGCCTGTTAGCAAACATTAGCTCATTAGCAGGACGCTGGAAATCAGAGTCTTGAATGACAGATACTAATATTTCATAAATATGAAAGTTGGAATTCATCATGAGAAGTAAAGTTTGTGTTTATCCAACATGTGAACAACAGTCGATCAAAACGAGCAACCGAAAGAAAAATTATTAGAAGCACAAAAGCTCAAATGTTCACAAAGACCAATCTGTGGCCTTAAAGAATCATTTCACGAAACATTCCTAACAAGCAGGGAGGGAATTAATTCCGTTGGGTTTGAAGCACCAACATTTATAGAGTTCAGTATTCAGTTTTATTGTTTTTATGTGATCTTTATGTCAGTGTTATGAGATGAAGAACATTTCAATGTTTCTCCTTCAGTTGAGTTTTCATGTTTCTGATCCAGCAGACAGGCCGGACTGTAGAGAAGCTAAATGTGGGAACACGCTGCCTCCCTTACAGCAGCAACTTTTAAAGGTTTAATCATTTGAAGTGTTTAAATATCTGCATGCAGCACCAAGCTCAGACTGATCGACACTCTGTCACTGTGTGTAGTGAAGGACAAATGTTTAGAGACACATTTCC
>NC_056539.1:34475779-34520779 GCF_910596095.1 Thunnus maccoyii | reverse complement strand
GAGAAGAGAAGGGAGAAGAGGAGAGGAGAGGAGGAGAGGAGAGGAGGAGAAAGGAGAGAGGAGGGAGAGAGAGGAGGAGAGAGAGAGGAGGGAGAGAGAGGAGGGAGAGAGAGGAGGAGAGAGGAGAGGAGGAGAGTAGAGGAGAGGAGGAGAGGAGGAGGAGAGGAGAGAGGAGGAGAGGAGAGGAGGAGAGGAGGAGAGTAGAGGAGAGGAGGAGGAGAGGAGAGAAGAGGAGGAGAGGAGAGAGGAGAGGAGAGGAGGAGAGGAGAGGAGGAGAGGAGAGAGGAGCAGGAGAGTAGAGGAGAGGAGGAGAGGAGGAGAGGAGAGGAGAGGAGGAGAGGAGAGGAGGAGAGGAGAGAGGAGCAGGAGAGTAGAGGAGAGGAGAGGAGAGAGGAGGAGAGGAGAGGAGGAGAAAGGATGTGTGATGTCGTCTGGTGACGAAACGTCTCAGAATAGTTTGTGTTTTATAAAACGTGTCCGACTCGTCAGAGTTTATTTCTGTTCTGTTTGAGATGTTTGACGGATTTATTTATTCCTGAAAACAACGACAGAATGTTTGTTTGTTTGTTTATTTATCTATTATTTTGTTGTTGTTGGGTTTTTTATGTATGTGTTTAACTTTATTGTGACTGAAAAATCAGACCAATAAAGGGTTGGTGAAAGGTCACCTCCTCCTCTCTCATCTCCTTTCTCCTCTTCCTCCTCTTCCCCTCTTCCTCCTGTCTCCTCTCCTCTTCCCCTCTTCCTCCTGTCTCCTCTCCTCCTCTTCCTCCTGTCTCCTCTCCTCCTCTCCTCGTCTTCCTCCTGTCTCCTCTCCTCCTCTCCTCCTCTTCCTCCTGTCTCCTCTCCTCCTCTTCTCTTCTCTCTCACAGAGCAGCAGAGCTCGTCATCATGATGATGATCAGTGAGTTTTTTGGGTTTTATTCATCGTTTGAAATGAGAAATAAAAACAGTTTCCCACCTCAGCGTCTCTCCTCCTGTCTCCTCCTTCATCCTCTCCCCCTCTCTCTCCTACTCTCCTCTCTTCCTCCACTTGTCTCCTTCCCTCCTCCTCCTCACCTTTATCCTCTTTCCTACTCTCCTTTCCTCCACTTGTCTTCTCTCCTCTCCTCCCCTCCTCTTCCTCTCCTTTATCCTCTCTCTCCTCCTCTCCTCCTGTCTCCTCTCCTCCTCTCCTTCATCCTCTCCTAATCTCCTCTCTTCCTCCACTTGTCTCCTCTCCCATCTCCTCCCGTCCTCCTCCTCTCCTTCATCCTCTCTCGTTGTCTCCTCTCCTCTCCCCTCCTCTCTCCTCTCTCCTCCTCTCCTCTGCCCCCCCCCCCCCCCCCCCCGGTGGGCGGGGCTCCTCTCTCGGTGGATGTGGATCAGATGATCGGGGTGTAGCGGACGGATCTGCATCATGGAGTGAGTAGTTGCACTTTTCATTCTTCTTCTCTTCCCTTAATGTTTGTTTCTTGTTGTTTGTGATTTTGTGAATCTTTGTGACGTGAAATGTGAGTGTAGTGTGCGCGTGCTGCGGTGTGTCGTCACTGTGCTGCATCAGTGTGTCAGAGCGCTGAGTCAGGCTTTCTGCTGCCGGGAAACAGCAGCGCAGCGGAGGGAAACTGCGCCAAACCTCCGCAGGGATGCTGCGGGAGGAGCGGCTCTGAAGCGTGTCTGCGGCCGCTCAGGGTGCGTGTGTGTCGGTGTGCTCTCTGAGTTTTACCGTCACTGCGGGACCACACCGGAGGGGAGGGGGGGTGTGACAAACACTCTGTGCCCTACTTTTCTCGGCGGAAGCAGAGTGGACGGAGCCGATCGCTCATCAATGAACTGCACGAGCCTTTTATAATTACATATTGATCAGCTTCAGCCATGAAACACCCTATTCATGATCAATAGCTGCTGTCAAGCTACGCAGGTTAGCTCAAGGGGCATCCGGTTGTATTTTTCAAATTAAAAGCCTCGCTACAGTCTTCTTATTCTGCTCTGTCATCCTCCTCCTCTCTCCTCCCATCACCTCTCCTCTCTTCTTCCTCCTCCTCTCTTTCTCCTCTGTCCTCCTCCTTTCTTCCTCCTCTCCTCCTCATCCTCTCCTTTCTTCTTCCTCCTCCTCTCTTCCTCCTCTCCTCCTCATCCTCTCTCCTCTCCTCCTCCTCCCCTCTCCTCCATAGTTCAGGGAGTGTCTGTTTGTTTTACGCCTCTGAACAGTTTATATGAAAAATGAGCTTCAGAGCAGATCAGCAGCTGGAAAACACATAAATATATAAACTGGAATGATATCAGACGCCTTTTAAACCAAACTGCACAAGTGATGGTTTAATTAAAACACAGTTCAGTCTCCAACAGAAACATAAAGTCTATTAATATACATGTTCATGTTGTATTTTACAATATAATACAATAATTCCCTCAGAAGTTAAAGATCATGTGATGTTAAGTAGTGAAACAGTTGTTGTTAATCATCTTATTTCACTGAAAGTGATGCTTCATATGAACTAAAGTGCTGCAAATATTAAGTCATTATTAATTGATTATTGGAATATAATCTGGTATCAATACAGCAAATACAAATATACAAGTATGATATCCAAAAACACGAAGTGATGAAGTTTTAATGCAGCATAAAGACCAGCTGTGATATCAGAGATGATAAAGGTTTTACGATAATGATCGATATCTCAGTGAGTTTCAATATATTTATTGATCCTCATGTGTCTCACTGACTGACTGGAACCAGCAGAGAAAAGAAACTGAACACTGTCTCTGTGTAACTTTAACCTTCGTCAAATTCCTCAAATCACTTCCTTCTTTCTAGGAATTTTATCAGTGAATCATCGGAAATGTTTCTCAGATGTTTCATCAATATGTATTGATTATGTATGTTCTGTAATACTGAAGTCTGTAGAAGAACTCCATCATGAAGTTCAGGGGTTTTATTTCTGTATGAGTGAATGTTTCAGCAGATGTTCATCTCTGTTTCCCTGTCCTCTGAAAGACCCTCGTTTTATTTTGAAGGGCACTTCCGGTGTGTTTGTTGTGTGTGTCGGTGTGAGACAGCGGGGCGGAGCCTCAGGGGGCGGAGCCACACGGGGACAAGGACAGACAGGTTCAGTGTGTCAGTGAGAAAAAACAATTCAGTTCAGATTTTATTCAAGAGTCACAAATAAAACAACACGAGATCATCTTCATCATCATCATCATCATCATCATCATCATCATCATCAGTGACAAACAAGCAGGAAGACAAACTAGAGATGCTGATGCAAAGATGGACGGCAGCTTTTATCGATTCATTAATCTACAGTCAAATCAATAAAGTCTTCAGAATCAAATCATCCTGTCTTCATCCTGTCTTCATCCTGTCTTCATCCTGTCTTCTTCCTGTCTTCATCCTGTCTTCATCCTGTCTTCTTCTGTCTTCATCCTGTCTTCATCCTGTCTTCTTCCTGTCTTCTTCTGTCTTCATCCTGTCTTCTTCTGTCTTCATCCTGTCTTCATCCTGTCTTCATCCTGTCTTCTTCTGTCTTCATCCTGTCTTCTTCTGTCTTCATCCTGTCTTCATCCTGTCTTCTTCCTGTCTTCTTCTGTCTTCATCCTGTCTTCTTCCTGTCTTCATCCTGTCTTCATCCTGTCTTCATCCTGTCTTCTTCTGTCTTCATCCTGTCTTCTTCTGTCTTCATCCTGTCTTCATCCTGTCTTCTTCCTGTCTTCTTCTGTCTTCATCCTGTCTTCTTCTGTCTTCATCCTGTCTTCATCCTGTCTTCTTCCTGTCTTCTCTTGTCTTCATCCTGTCTTCTTCTGTCTTCATCCTGTCTTCTTCTGTCTTCATCCTGTCTTCATCCTGTCTTCTTCCTGTCTTCTTCTGTCTTCATCCTGTCTTCTTCTGTCTTCATCCTGTCTTCATCCTGTCTTCTTCCTGTCTTCTTCTGTCTTCATCCTGTCTTCATCCTGTCTTCTCCTGTCTTCTCTTGTCTTCATCCTGTCTTCTCTTGTCTTCATCCTGTCTTCATCCTGTCTTCATCCTGTCTTCTTCTGTCTTCATCCTGTCTTCTCCTGTCTTCTCTTGTCTTCATCCTGTCTTCTCTTGTCTTCATCCTGTCTTCATCCTGTCTTCATCCTGTCTTCTTCTGTCTTCATCCTGTCTTCTCCTGTCTTCATCCTGTCTTCATCCTGTCTTCTCTTGTCTTCATCCTGTCTTCTTCTGTCTTCATCCTGTCTTCTCCTGTCTTCATCCTGTCTTCATCCTGTCTTCATCCTGTCTTCATCCTGTCTTCATCCTGTCTTCATCCTGTCTTCTCTTGTCTTCATCCTGTCTTCATCCTGTCTTCATCCTGTCTTCATCCTGTCTTCTCCTGTCTTCTCTTGTCTTCATCCTGTCTTCATCCTGTCTTCATCCTGTCTTCTTCTGTCTTCTCTTGTCTTCATCCTGTCTTCTCCTGTCTTCATCCTGTCTTCATCCTGTCTTCTCCTGTCTTCTCTTGTCTTCATCCTGTCTTCTTCTGTCTTCTCTTGTCTTCATCCTGTCTTCTTCTGTCTTCTCTTGTCTTCTCTTGTCTTCATCCTGTCTTCATCCTGTCTTCATCCTGTCTTCTCCTGTCTTCTCCTGTCTTCATCCTGTCTTCTCCTGTCTTCTCCTGTCTTCTCTTGTCTTCATCCTGTCTTCATCCTGTCTTCATCCTGTCTTCTCTTGTCTTCATCCTGTCTTCTTCTGTCTTCATCCTGTCTTCATCCTGTCTTCTCCTGTCTTCATCCTGTCTTCATCCTGTCTTCTCTTGTCTTCATCCTGTCTTCTTCTGTCTTCATCCTGTCTTCATCCTGTATTCTCCTGTCTTCATCCTGTCTTCTCCTGTCTTCATCCTGTCTTCTTCCTTTCTTCTCTTGTCTTCATCCTGTCTTCTTCCTGTCTTCTCTTGTCTTCTTCCTCTTCTTCTCTTGTCTTCATCCTGTCTTCTTCTGTCTTCATCCTGTCTTCATCCTTTCTTCTCTTGTCTTCATCCTGTCTTCTTCTGTCTTCATCCTGTCTTCTTCCTCTTCTTCTCTTGTCTTCATCCTGTCTTCTCTTGTCTTCATCCTGTCTTCATCCTGTCTTCTCTTGTCTTCTTCTGTCTTCTCCTGTCTTCATCCTGTCTTCTTCCTGTCTTCATCCTGTCTTCTCCTGTCTTCATCCTGTCTTCATCCTGTCTTCTCTTGTCTTCATCCTGTCTTCATCCTGTCTTCATCCTGTCTTCATCCTGTCTTCTTCCTGTCTTCATCCTGTCTTCTTCCTGTCTTCATCCTGTCTTCATCCTGTCTTCTCCTGTCTTCATCCTGTCTTCATCCTGTCTTCTCTTGTCTTCATCCTGTCTTCTCTTGTCTTCATCCTGTCTTCATCCTGTCTTCTCTTGTCTTCATCCTGTCTTCATCCTGTCTTCTCTTGTCTTCTCTTGTCTTCATCCTGTCTTCTCCTGTCTTCTCTTGTCTTCATCCTGTCTTCTCCTGTCTTCTCTTGTCTTCATCCTGTCTTCATCCTGTCTTCTCCTGTCTTCATCCTGTCTTCATCCTGTCTTCATCCTGTCTTCTCCTGTCTTCATCCTGTCTTCATCCTGTCTTCATCCTGTCTTCTTCTGTCTTCATCCTGTCTTCTCTTGTCTTCATCCTGTCTTCATCCTGTCTTCATCCTGTCTTCATCCTGTCTTCTTCCTGTCTTCTCTTGTCTTCATCCTGTCTTCATCCTGTCTTCATCCTGTCTTCTCCTGTCTTCATCCTGTCTTCATCCTGTCTTCATCCTGTCTTCTCTTGTCTTCATCCTGTCTTCTTCTCTTGTCTTCTCTTGTCTTCATCCTGTCTTCATCCTGTCTTCATCCTGTCTTCTCTTGTCTTCATCCTGTCTTCATCCTGTCTTCATCCTGTCTTCTTCCTGTCTTCTCTCGTCTTCATCCTGTCTTCATCCTGTCTTCATCCTGTCTTCATCCTGTCTTCTTCTGTCTTCATCCTGTCTTCTCTTGTCTTCATCCTGTCTTCTCTTGTCTTCATCCTGTCTTCATCCTGTCTTCATCCTGTCTTCTCTTGTCTTCATCCTGTCTTCATCCTGTCTTCATCCTGTCTTCTTCCTGTCTTCTCTCGTCTTCATCCTGTCTTCATCCTGTCTTCATCCTGTCTTCATCCTGTCTTCTCTTGTCTTCATCCTGTCTTCTCCTGTCTTCATCCTGTCTTCATCCTGTCTTCTTCCTGTCTTCATCCTGTCTTCTTCCTGTCTTCTCTTGTCTTCATCCTGTCTTCTTCCTGTCTTCATCCTGTCTTCTTCCTGTCTTCTCTTGTCTTCATCCTGTCTTCTTCCTGTCTTCATCCTGTCTTATTCCTGTCTTCTCTTGTCTTCATCCTGTCTTCTTCCTGTCTTCATCCTGTCTTCTCCTGTCTTCATCCTGTCTTCTTCCTGTCTTCTCTTGTCTTCATCCTGTCTTCATCCTGTCTTCTTCTGTCTTCTTCCTGTCTTCATCCTGTCTTCTTCCTGTCTTCATCCTGTCTTCATCCTGTCTTCTTCCTGTCTTCTTCCTGTCTTCATCCTGTCTTCATCCTGTCTTCTTCCTGTCTTCTTCCTGTCTTCTTCCTGTCTTCTTCCTGTCTTCATCCTGTCTTCTTCCTGTCTTCATCCTGTCTTCATCCTGTCTTCATCCTGTCTTCTTCTGTCTTCTTCCTGTCTCCTTCCTGTCTTCATCCTGTCTTCTTCCTGTCTTCTTCCTGTCTTCATCCTGTCTTCTTCCTGTCTTCTTCCTGTCTTCTTCCTGTCTTCATCCTGTCTTCTTCCTGTCTTCATCCTGTCTCCTTCCTGTCTTCATCCTGTCTTCTTCCTGTCTTCATCCTGTCTTCTTCCTGTCTTCATCCTGTCTTCTTCCTGTCTTCATCTTGTCTTCTTCCTGTCTTCATCCTGTCTTCATCCTGTCTTCTCTTGTCTTCATCCTGTCTTCTTCTGTCTTCTTCCTGTCTTCATCCTGTCTTCATCCTGTCTTCATCCTGTCTTCTTCCTGTCTTCTTCCTGTCTTCATCCTGTCTTCTTCCTGTCTTCATCCTGTCTCCTTCCTGTCTTCATCCTGTCTTCTTCCTGTCTTCATCCTGTCTCCTTCCTGTCTTCATCCTGTCTTCTTCCTGTCTTCATCCTGTCTTCTTCCTGTCTTCATCCTGTCTTCATCCTGTCTTCTCTTGTCTTCATCCTGTCTTCTTCTGTCTTCTTCCTGTCTTCATCCTGTCTTCATCCTGTCTTCTCTTGTCTTCATCCTGTCTTCTTCTGTCTTCTTCTGTCTTCTTCCTGTCTTCTCTTGTCTTCATCCTGTCTTCATCCTGTCTTCATCCTGTCTTCTCTTGTCTTCATCCTGTCTTCATCCTGTCTTCATCCTGTCTTCTTCCTGTCTTCTCTCGTCTTCATCCTGTCTTCATCCTGTCTTCATCCTGTCTTCATCCTGTCTTCATCCTGTCTTCTTCCTGTCTTCTCTCGTCTTCATCCTGTCTTCATCCTGTCTTCATCCTGTCTTCATCCTGTCTTCTTCTGTCTTCATCCTGTCTTCTCTTGTCTTCATCCTGTCTTCATCCTGTCTTCATCCTGTCTTCTCTTGTCTTCATCCTGTCTTCATCCTGTCTTCATCCTGTCTTCTCTCGTCTTCATCCTGTCTTCATCCTGTCTTCATCCTGTCTTCTTCCTGTCTTCTCTTGTCTTCATCCTGTCTTCTCCTGTCTTCATCCTGTCTTCATCCTGTCTTCTTCCTGTCTTCATCCTGTCTTCTTCCTGTCTTCTCTTGTCTTCATCCTGTCTTCTTCCTGTCTTCATCCTGTCTTCTTCCTGTCTTCTCTTGTCTTCATCCTGTCTTCTTCCTGTCTTCATCCTGTCTTATTCCTGTCTTCTCTTGTCTTCATCCTGTCTTCTTCCTGTCTTCATCCTGTCTTCTCTTGTCTTCATCCTGTCTTCTTCCTGTCTTCTCTTGTCTTCATCCTGTCTTCATCCTGTCTTCTTCTGTCTTCTTCCTGTCTTCATCCTGTCTTCTTCCTGTCTTCATCCTGTCTTCTTCCTGTCTTCTTCCTGTCTTCATCCTGTCTTCATCCTGTCTTCATCCTGTCTTCTTCCTGTCTTCTTCCTGTCTTCTTCCTGTCTCCTTCCTGTCTTCATCCTGTCTTCTTCCTGTCTTCATCCTGTCTTCATCCTGTCTTCTCTTGTCTTCATCCTGTCTTCTTCTGTCTTCATCCTGTCTTCATCCTGTCTTCTCCTGTCTTCATCCTGTCTTCATCCTGTCTTCTCTTGTCTTCATCCTGTCTTCTTCTGTCTTCATCCTGTCTTCATCCTGTATTCTCCTGTCTTCATCCTGTCTTCTCCTGTCTTCATCCTGTCTTCTTCCTTTCTTCTCTTGTCTTCATCCTGTCTTCTTCCTGTCTTCTCTTGTCTTCTTCCTCTTCTTCTCTTGTCTTCATCCTGTCTTCTTCTGTCTTCATCCTGTCTTCATCCTTTCTTCTCTTGTCTTCATCCTGTCTTCTTCTGTCTTCATCCTGTCTTCTTCCTCTTCTTCTCTTGTCTTCATCCTGTCTTCTCTTGTCTTCATCCTGTCTTCATCCTGTCTTCTCTTGTCTTCTTCTGTCTTCTCCTGTCTTCATCCTGTCTTCTTCCTGTCTTCATCCTGTCTTCTCCTGTCTTCATCCTGTCTTCATCCTGTCTTCTCTTGTCTTCATCCTGTCTTCATCCTGTCTTCATCCTGTCTTCATCCTGTCTTCTTCCTGTCTTCATCCTGTCTTCTTCCTGTCTTCATCCTGTCTTCATCCTGTCTTCTCCTGTCTTCATCCTGTCTTCATCCTGTCTTCTCTTGTCTTCATCCTGTCTTCTCTTGTCTTCATCCTGTCTTCATCCTGTCTTCTCTTGTCTTCATCCTGTCTTCATCCTGTCTTCTCTTGTCTTCTCTTGTCTTCATCCTGTCTTCTCCTGTCTTCATCCTGTCTTCATCCTGTCTTCTCTTGTCTTCATCCTGTCTTCATCCTGTCTTCTCTTGTCTTCATCCTGTCTTCTCCTGTCTTCTCTTGTCTTCATCCTGTCTTCATCCTGTCTTCTCCTGTCTTCATCCTGTCTTCATCCTGTCTTCATCCTGTCTTCTCCTGTCTTCATCCTGTCTTCATCCTGTCTTCATCCTGTCTTCTTCTGTCTTCATCCTGTCTTCTCTTGTCTTCATCCTGTCTTCATCCTGTCTTCATCCTGTCTTCATCCTGTCTTCTTCCTGTCTTCTCTCGTCTTCATCCTGTCTTCATCCTGTCTTCATCCTGTCTTCTTCTGTCTTCATCCTGTCTTCTTCCTGTCTTCATCCTGTCTTCTCTTGTCTTCTCTTGTCTTCTCTTGTCTTCATCCTGTCTTCATCCTGTCTTCATCCTGTCTTCTCTTGTCTTCATCCTGTCTTCATCCTGTCTTCATCCTGTCTTCTTCCTGTCTTCTCTCGTCTTCATCCTGTCTTCATCCTGTCTTCATCCTGTCTTCATCCTGTCTTCTTCTGTCTTCATCCTGTCTTCTCTTGTCTTCATCCTGTCTTCTCTTGTCTTCATCCTGTCTTCATCCTGTCTTCATCCTGTCTTCTCTTGTCTTCATCCTGTCTTCATCCTGTCTTCATCCTGTCTTCATCCTGTCTTCTCTCGTCTTCATCCTGTCTTCATCCTGTCTTCATCCTGTCTTCTTCCTGTCTTCTCTTGTCTTCATCCTGTCTTCTCCTGTCTTCATCCTGTCTTCATCCTGTCTTCTTCCTGTCTTCATCCTGTCTTCTTCCTGTCTTCTCTTGTCTTCATCCTGTCTTCTTCCTGTCTTCATCCTGTCTTCATCCTGTCTTCTCTTGTCTTCATCCTGTCTTCTTCCTGTCTTCATCCTGTCTTCTTCCTGTCTTCTCTTGTCTTCATCCTGTCTTCTTCCTGTCTTCATCCTGTCTTCTCTTGTCTTCATCCTGTCTTCTTCCTGTCTTCTCTTGTCTTCATCCTGTCTTCATCCTGTCTTCTTCTGTCTTCTTCCTGTCTTCATCCTGTCTTCTTCCTGTCTTCATCCTGTCTTCTTCCTGTCTTCTTCCTGTCTTCATCCTGTCTTCATCCTGTCTTCATCCTGTCTTCTTCCTGTCTTCTTCCTGTCTTCTTCCTGTCTCCTTCCTGTCTTCATCCTGTCTTCTTCCTGTCTTCATCCTGTCTTCATCCTGTCTTCATCCTGTCTTCTTCTGTCTTCTTCCTGTCTCCTTCCTGTCTTCATCCTGTCTTCTTCCTGTCTTCTTCCTGTCTTCATCCTGTCTTCATCCTGTCTTCTTCCTGTCTTCTTCCTGTCTTCATCCTGTCTTCTTCCTGTCTTCATCCTGTCTCCTTCCTGTCTTCATCCTGTCTTCTTCCTGTCTTCATCCTGTCTTCTTCCTGTCTTCATCCTGTCTTCTTCCTGTCTTCATCCTGTCTTCTTCCTGTCTTCATCCTGTCTTCATCCTGTCTTCTCTTGTCTTCATCCTGTCTTCTTCTGTCTTCTTCCTGTCTTCATCCTGTCTTCATCCTGTCTTCATCCTGTCTTCTTCCTGTCTTCTTCCTGTCTTCATCCTGTCTTCTTCCTGTCTTCATCCTGTCTCCTTCCTGTCTTCATCCTGTCTTCTTCCTGTCTTCATCCTGTCTCCTTCCTGTCTTCATCCTGTCTTCTTCCTGTCTTCATCTTGTCTTCTTCCTGTCTTCATCCTGTCTTCATCCTGTCTTCTCTTGTCTTCATCCTGTCTTCTTCTGTCTTCTTCCTGTCTTCATCCTGTCTTCATCCTGTCTTCTCTTGTCTTCATCCTGTCTTCTTCTGTCTTCTTCTGTCTTCTTCCTGTCTTCTCTTGTCTTCATCCTGTCTTCATCCTGTCTTCATCCTGTCTTCTCTTGTCTTCATCCTGTCTTCATCCTGTCTTCATCCTGTCTTCTTCCTGTCTTCTCTCGTCTTCATCCTGTCTTCATCCTGTCTTCATCCTGTCTTCATCCTGTCTTCATCCTGTCTTCTTCCTGTCTTCTCTCGTCTTCATCCTGTCTTCATCCTGTCTTCATCCTGTCTTCATCCTGTCTTCTTCTGTCTTCATCCTGTCTTCTCTTGTCTTCATCCTGTCTTCTCTTGTCTTCATCCTGTCTTCATCCTGTCTTCATCCTGTCTTCTCTTGTCTTCATCCTGTCTTCATCCTGTCTTCATCCTGTCTTCATCCTGTCTTCTCTCGTCTTCATCCTGTCTTCATCCTGTCTTCATCCTGTCTTCTTCCTGTCTTCTCTTGTCTTCATCCTGTCTTCTCCTGTCTTCATCCTGTCTTCATCCTGTCTTCTTCCTGTCTTCATCCTGTCTTCTTCCTGTCTTCTCTTGTCTTCATCCTGTCTTCTTCCTGTCTTCATCCTGTCTTCTTCCTGTCTTCTCTTGTCTTCATCCTGTCTTCTTCCTGTCTTCATCCTGTCTTATTCCTGTCTTCTCTTGTCTTCATCCTGTCTTCTTCCTGTCTTCATCCTGTCTTCTCTTGTCTTCATCCTGTCTTCTTCCTGTCTTCTCTTGTCTTCATCCTGTCTTCATCCTGTCTTCTTCTGTCTTCTTCCTGTCTTCATCCTGTCTTCTTCCTGTCTTCATCCTGTCTTCTTCCTGTCTTCTTCCTGTCTTCATCCTGTCTTCATCCTGTCTTCATCCTGTCTTCTTCCTGTCTTCTTCCTGTCTTCTTCCTGTCTCCTTCCTGTCTTCATCCTGTCTTCTTCCTGTCTTCATCCTGTCTTCATCCTGTCTTCATCCTGTCTTCTTCTGTCTTCTTCCTGTCTCCTTCCTGTCTTCATCCTGTCTTCTTCCTGTCTTCTTCCTGTCTTCATCCTGTCTTCATCCTGTCTTCTTCCTGTCTTCTTCCTGTCTTCATCCTGTCTTCTTCCTGTCTTCATCCTGTCTCCTTCCTGTCTTCATCCTGTCTTCTTCCTGTCTTCATCCTGTCTCCTTCCTGTCTTCATCCTGTCTTCTTCCTGTCTTCATCTTGTCTTCTTCCTGTCTTCATCCTGTCTTCATCCTGTCTTCTCTTGTCTTCATCCTGTCTTCTTCTGTCTTCTTCCTGTCTTCATCCTGTCTTCATCCTGTCTTCATCCTGTCTTCTTCCTGTCTTCTTCCTGTCTTCATCCTGTCTTCATCCTGTCTTCATCCTGTCTTCTCTTGTCTTCATCGTGTCTTCTTCCTGTCTTCTCTTGTCTTCATCCTGTCTTCATCCTGTCTTCTCTTGTCTTCATCCTGTCTTCATCCTGTCTTCTTCCTGTCTTCTCTTGTCTTCATCCTGTCTTCTCTTGTCTTCATCCTGTCTTCTCTTGTCTTCATCCTGTCTTCATCCTGTCTTCATCCTGTCTTCATCCTGTCTTCTCTTGTCTTCATCCTGTCTTCATCCTGTCTTCTCTTGTCTTCATCTTGTCTTCATCCTGTCTTCTCTTGTCTTCATCTTGTCTTCTTCCTGTCTTCATCCTGTCTTCATCCTGTCTTCTTCCTGTCTTCTCTTGTCTTCATCCTGTCTTCTCTTGTCTTCTTCCTGTCTTCTCTTGTCTTCATCCTGTCTTCTCTTGTCTTCATCCTGTCTTCTCTTGTCTTCATCCTGTCTTCTTCTGTCTTCTTCCTGTCTTCATCCTGTCTTCTCTTGTCTTCGTAGGAACATTCATGTATGAAACACTATTTAAAATAAGGTTTGTTTGTAAAGCAGCAACATGTTTTATAAATCCAGTAACGTTTGGAGCTGCTGCTTCATTCTGCACATATTTTGTAAGTAAATGACGACTCATGTCAGTAACAACCTAACTTAACAAGCGATCCATCACCAGTCACTGGTATGTTAAACTGTTACTGACTGTTTAACGCTGTAACACTTCAGTCCCACATAGTTCATATTATGTGTTTGAAAAGAAATCTCTGATTTTTCTTTACATGGACTTTAAATAATGAATCAGTTTCTTCCTGACGGGAACAGATCTACTGTCTCATCATTACCCATCATCCTCCTCTCTCTCTTTATCATCCACCTGATTCTTCTGATCAATAACTGATCGATTAGAGTCAGCTGTAAGCTGTTAGTAGTTCAGTGAACTTCCTGTTAGTCGAGGCTTCAGCAGGTCTGAACTGGTCTCTGTTGGTCTCGTACTGGTTGGTGTTTGTGGTCTCTGCAGCTCTGGAGGTTTCCCCTCAGATTCTCTGTCGCTGAGGACGGTCTCCATGGAGACGACAGCAGCTTTGTCCAGGATCCTTTGAGTTCAGCTCGGCTCAGACAAAACCAGGAAGTCTGCTGAGCTCAGCGAAGATTCAACAGTTTAACAGCTGAACTGATTCAACATGAAACACACGAGAGACGATGGTTCAGCTCCTATATGAAACACACAGTTCACCTTTAATATACATTCATATAGTTTCATATAATAACAAGAGTTTAAAACTGATCATTACTGATTCTTTATTATTAGTGTGTTAAAGCAGCAGTCAGGTGTCTGTAATCATTCCTGCTGTTCATACTGGACATTAAAAGATGGAAGTGATGGAGGATAAAATCCACAGTGTGTCCACACAATCATTTAGTGCAGAACAGAGACGGAGCAGCTGTTTACTACCGACAGAAACATCTGGCAATAAAAATCATAAAATCTAAAAACTCTCTCAGTAAACTGGTGGCCATGGTGATGATAATATATACATTAGTTTGTTTTAACTATATGTTCATTTATTATTAATGTTGGTACCGTATATAAACTCCAAATTAACTGAGATGAAGATGTTATAATTGTGTTTCTCCTTTGTGAATAAAGGCAGAGATGATCTCGGTTCGATCGTATGTCAGAGAAAACTTCTACGTATGAGAAAACTGATGAACAAATGTTCTTAAATCACTCGATCAAATCTGTGACTGTGTTCCATAATGAGGACGTGACCCGACTTCTATAAGCAGCTGTGTAAAGAAGGAGCTTCAGGCTCTTTACATGAACACACACTGAGCTGCTCTGTCCTGCACAATTCATCACCACCAACATGAGTTTAATAAATACTGAATCATATTATTTTGTATTACTACAGTTATGATATGAATGTTTTGGCTCAGAGCTGTAATATGTGAAATAAAAGCTGGACTTTCACTTTCTGGCTGAAAAGAATTGATTTTATTATTGAATTAGACATTTTGGAGATTATTTCCAATCAATCAAAAAAGATCAAGTGAGAAATTAACATGAAATCTGAAACCTGGTTGATCTAAAACTCTTTATCCAGATGTGTTGAATGTGTAACTTCCTGCAGTTCAGTTGTGAATGTGTTGATGTCAGATGATCAGCAGAGAGCTGCTGCTGCTGCTGCTGCCGCCGCCGCCTCGTTCTGTTTAAACAAAGAGAGCTCCAGTAGCAGCGAGCTAACAGCTAGCGGCTAACGCTCATGTGACAGTCAGGGTGCAGTCTGCAGATGAACAGCAGCTCTGTGACGCTGCAGATCCAAAAACATGTCAAACATCTCAAACTTCTCATAGTACAGACTCAAGTTTATCTGCTGCTGAAACACCGTCCAGCTTCAGGTCCAGAGTGCTGCTGACAGACATTCTGATGATCTGTTGTCATTTAGGTGAACTGACCCTTTAAAGAGTTCCTCTCTGTATGTTACGGCCTTCCTGTTTGCAGATCTGACTGCACCTGGGTTTCATACTCTCAGATAAACCAGAACAACATGAGATCAGGCTGCGTATTTATCAAAACTCTTCACTTTTTCTCACAAACGTTAGAAGAACAACTGTTGATCAAACATGTTTAATGTTGTGTAAAAGTCAGTTAATGCTGCTGAGATGAGTTCAGAGTCCACTAATCAATTCACAGAAATTAATCTGCAAATAGTTTTCATTTTTCCAGCAAAATAATGTGATAATTAACATTAATTAACTTTAATCTGTTGGTACATTTACTGCTGTTGTGTTCACTGACTTCAGATAAGTTAGTTTGTAAAGTCATCTCCAGCTGAACCTCCGTCACAAACACAACCTTCAGTTTTAATCGATAGAAACTTTCTGTCTGTTATTAAACATCATGTTTCTGTTTCTCTGTCAGGACGACTGAAGCTCTCGGTCAGCAGGATCGACTGCAGCTCCTCGCAGTGAGTCCCGTTTACATCCTGTCAGTGAACGCACCACACACACACACACACATATATATAAATAGACACATGTATGAACCATAGACTGTAAAGAATGATGGATGTAGCCACCATGATGTCACCCGTTGATTTGTGGATTCCCATTCTGAAGCCTCAAGTTTGCATTTTGACCGTCGCCATCTTGGATTTTTGGAGCCAGAGGTGACCATATATGGACGAGAGGTTGGAGCTGACCCTAGTGCTAGCAGCTAGCTTGGTTAGCACAGTACATTTACAGTCTACAGTCTACTTTTGCAGTGCCCGTTCAAAACGTGCCTGTTCAGAACGGGCTGATTGGTTTATCAATTGACAAACGTATCAATTAAAACAATAATGAATTAATGAATTAAATGGTTTTAATCCAGACAGAAACTTCACCAGTGAGACTAAACTGAGGTTGAACTGTAGAAGCAGTTAACAGCCGTCCATTGGTTCATCCTGCTGCCAATGGAACGTGTCTGTGCTCCTATTGGCTAGTTTTACTGCCTCTCCGCCTCTGTTTTTTTATCCTGTGCGCTTGTTTTTCTCTCTTAGGCAGTTTAACTGAGCGGGGCGCGTGCCTTTGTCCCACTCAGCCAGTCAGAGCCCAGAAGCCCCGCCCCGCTGTGATGTGATGATGTTTGTATCAAACAGACCAAACTGCACTCAGACACGGAGCTTAGCAGCTCAATGTTCGCTTGTTTATTCAAAGTTTATCAATATTAAACGGGTTATGTGTCCAAATTATACCAAATTTGAAAATGCACTCCCTTTGGTCCTCAGCAATGCACCCGCCAAATGTGAAGAAGATCTGATGAAGAGTTCTCGAGAAATGTGAAAGACAAACATACAGACAGACAAACAGAGATTCCTTGCTTTAAATATAGAGGTGGTTAACTGTGATGATGCTAATGCTAATGCTAATTTCCACTTGTGGAAAACAGGCTTAAAACCATTAAAACAATTATAATTAACTTTCATGAGCTGAAAACACACTGAAATAGCGACGACTCTGTGAATCTGGGGTTATGCCATGTTATGTTTCCTAACCAATGTTGTCGCCATGGTAGCAACTTGAATGTGACAGCGCCCACCTGTCACTCAAAGCGGCCACGCCCTAAATTATGCATAACTAATGCAAATCCCTGTGAGCAGAGAGCAGCAGCTCTGCTCTGAACGCTCCGTCTCCAACGGTTTTTTCTACTTTCGGCCCGAGCTGACGTCAGTTGGTGACGGATTTCTTTATATGGACATCTGCTACGTGCACAGCGTGTGAGTTCACTGCTCCGCTCTGAGAGTAGTTACGCCGAGCCATGACGCCATTACACAGCACAGCAAAGTTAAATAAGTAGTTGGAGGTGTGCTGGTCGTCTGCAGCTCTTCATCAAACATCATCATCACTGTGGCTGTTTCTGCTTGTAATCTTCCTCCCTGCATTATTTCTAACTGATCCGCTGAACAAACAGCTCCAAATAGCTCCATATGTTGTTGTTTCGACTGGTTTTTAGCGCCGCTAACGAAGCGCTGCGAATTCAGTGAGGAACACAATTTTACTTCCTGTAAATTCTTCACAATAAAAGGCTCCCATTAGTTAGTCATTGAGAAGCTTTTAATTTGAAGCAGTAAAGCAGGAAATGTTTAGTTTGCATTGATGATGATATTACACAACTGTGATACGTAATGCTGGCCAATCAGAAGAGAGTGGGCTCATCGGGAGGCGGGCCTTAAAGAGACAGGAGCTAAAACAGAGTGTAAGAGAAGCTGTGTATATTGAGTTGCTGCATAAAGAGCCAGTATGAGATAAATAAGGAGTTTTCTGAACTGTGAATCATGCAGAGCTACTCTAGTGGAGTCCAACAATAAAAATTTACAGCTGAAATGAGCACAATAGGTCCTCTTTAATAAAATTTAAATAGGTGAGTTCTATAAAAATTCACCAGGCTGTGGCTGCTTTGAGTGACAGGTCGTTAGCCGCTAGGTGGCTTGTTTCAGCAAGCAGGCTTCATTCGGTCGCCTCAACTCCACCTCTTTGCCCATTTTGGATCAGCCGGGAGTCAGGCGGAATCAGGCGCTGCCAAGATGGCGACAGTTGGAGTCGCCCACTTTGAGCTTCAAAACCGCTTTTCAGAGACCAACGGGTGACGTCATGGTGGCTACGTCCATATTTTTTACAGTCTGTGATTTTAACGTGGGGTCTCTTGGTACTTAAAGTTTATTTTGAAGTTAAAACTTTACTGAAGTAAAATTTTTAATGCTAAAGGATATTAACTTATATATATAACTTATATATTATACCAGAGTACTTTTACTGAAGTAAAATATCAGAGTAGTTCTTCCATCACTGTTGCATGAAGTCCAGTTAAAACAAACACACACAAACACACACACACACAAACACACACAAACACACACAAACACACACAAACACACACAAACACAAACACAGACACAAACACAGACATAAAACCATAAAAGTGAAATATTCTGAGGGAAACTGTTGTGTTCGCTCAGAGCTGCAGGTGTAAACAGGTAAACGTGTCTTGTAGTGTTTATTATTTGTGTCTGTTGAAGTTTAAGTCGCAGCGCTGAAAGCAGCTGAAGTGTCAGTCGTGACTGTTGTCGTGTGTCTCACTCTCTTTCCCATCATGCCTCAGGAGAAGCGGAAGTGGCAGACGGAGGTTGAGAACAAGAAGCGTCAGCTGGAGGACGACCGGCGAACGCTGCAACACCTGAAGGTGAGGCGGACGGATGCTTCACTTCACTTTTTTCTGCTTTTTGACACTTCAACATGAAGTTTAAGTGCTGCAGCTGCGTTTAATCCTCCTCATGTCGGTTTATATTATTACAAACTCATAACCTCTCAGTGAAGATGTTTGTCTTGCTGTTAGTGGAGAGGTGCAGTATCGTTCAGAGTACAGATGGTCGTACGGTGTTGATCCAGAGGTGCGGTGACTCCGAGCGCTACGAGCTGCAGACTGTGAACAGCTGCAGAGTAAAAATATCTGCAGCTGACCTCAGATCAGCCGCTCTGAACGACAGGAACGACAGAAACGCGGTGACTCCTTTCGCTCTCAGACTCTGAGCCGCTGCTATTAAATAACTGACGGTATTTTTAACAGACAGCTGTTCACGTCTGATCACATGACACATTCATACACTGACACGCCGTGCTGTGGTTTCATGTGAAGTTCTGAACACAAACACAAAACCAACTACAGATGACGACTAAATAGATAGAGAGATAGAGAGATAGATAGATAGATAGATAGATAGGTAGATTGATAGATAGATTTATTTGACAACAATAAAAGCACATACCTGACTGCAGTCACTTGGTCCTGACTTACAATTAAATGATTGAGGATAAAAACACAGTGAAGCTAGAAGCTTGTTTCCATTCTGCTCCTCTGAGGGGAGAAGGAGTGAGATGTCAGATATTCAGTGAGGCTGGAGATAAACTGGCTATTTAACCATTTAACATTCACATAGACAACCAGCTGCGTCGTTAATGGTGTGGCGGGTAATTACAGATTAGGTCTATTAACTTGTCTTCAAAAATTTCCGCCATTGTTGTTGCTGCTGACGTGCCCTCTGACCCCTGACCCTGTCACATCCCCATACTGCCCCTACCGCCTGGCACCTGGACTCTTGCTGCTCGTGTTTAACATGAGACAAGTTCTGTATGCAACAATGGAAGTATGAGTTTTTAAAATATCTTGATGATAGTTTTTACTTTAAAATATTTATTGCACACTATCTGTACATAGAACCATTAATCACAACGCAGGAGAGTCCTAATAACTTTATAACAAAATAAAACTAACATGTTAGCCACTTTATAAGCTGTTAATATATCAGATGTTCTGTTTCCAGCGTGTCTCTGCTGCCATCAAGTGGACAAAAAATGACCTGATGCAGGTTTTAAACAGTTCAGCATTCGGCTGCTGCAGCTCTGAATCTGAACAGCAACGTACATCAACAGGTTACATCACATGTTCTACGAACAGCAGATCCACCACTTCCATATTTCAGCATCAGAGTGTTGTATCACCTCTGCTCCATGGATCAGGCCATCCAGGCTTCGTTACCATGACTACCTCTGCTTCCTTCTGTCTGTGCGGGCTGTTGTTTTATTTAAAGTAACTCTGTGTTCATTTTTCAGAGGAAACATTGAAACCTTTTGAGCAACAGATAGTCTGATTGTATTTCCTGTCTGTGTTCAGTCGAAGGCTCTGAGGGAGCGCTGGCTGCTGGACGGAGCGCCGTCTGCTGGACCTGAACAGGACGAGGTGAAGAGACAACTGGAGCAGGATGAGGCCAAGACCAGGAGCCTGGAGGACACCATCAACAGGTCTGATCTGGTTTATTCTGATGAATCTAATCTGGCTTCATCCAAAATCTAAAATATTACATTGAATATTATTAACAGAAACGGGGGACCAAGTTGGATGATGAGATAGATAATGAGACTGAGAGGAAAGCCTTGAAAGTGTGCGTAAATATTCAATTAACTGGGCACAATCCAATACAATTCAAAACAAACTGTGAAGAGTGTATTTGAATGTTTCTCTAAAGCCTTTGAGAAGAATTGGGAACCTAACACACTAGTAGCCATGAGTGCCCTACCAATGGCAACCACCAAGAATGAAACTCAGGCCATTTCATTTGGTTGTAGCAAGAAAACTTATTCTACTTGTGTGGAATTCAGACGAAGCACCAACATATGATATGTGTATAAGAGAGTTGCTGAATGTGTTTTACTTACAAAGGTTAAAGTTCTCTAAACAACAACAAGAACAACAACGAGACAACACGACAAGAATATTTGTGAGAATGTGGAGCCCTTTACCAGAGTACCTCAAGGGTAGTGGACTGATGGTTTAACTGTGTACCTTCATCACTGTTTATATGTATTTTATTTTAATAGTAATATTGAAGTCCTATGATTTGTTTTTTGTGAAGATAATAAGTTGCTCAAGTGATGTACGGAGTGTTTGTCATATATTGACCATCCTTAAATAAAGGTTTGAAAAAAAAATAGAAAAACTGCATTAAATTGAGCCATTTAATTACATGGAAGTGTGTGTGTGTGTGTGTGTGTGTGTGTGTGTGTGTGTGTGTGTGTTGCAGGTTGGAGCAGGAGCTGGTCAGTCTGGAGTCTGGAGGCGTGTCTCAGACCATCAAACACACCACAGTGAGTGTAAAACACACACACAGTCTTTTTCTGCTCGTTACTGTGTCCTGTAGCTGTAATCTGATTACAGTAATCAGATTACATTAGTCAAATTAAATCAATCAGATTACAGTAGTCAGATTAAAGTAGCCAGATAACAATAGACAGATTACATTAGTCACAATAAAGTCGTTAGATTACAATAGTCATATTACATTCATCAGTAATCAGTAGTCAGTAGAAGTATTACCAGAAGCTAAATCATCAGGACGTAGTTTGTTCATATTGTGGCTATAATGAGCCTGTAGGGGGCGCTGGCAGCACTTTAAACTGGTAGACAGGTGTTTACTGTGTTTTGGATTTATTTTCAGGTGTCAGTTTCTCTGTTTCCTGTTGAATTTTAATGTTCCTGTCTGTCGTTTTGTCTCCAGGTGACATCAGGATCAGTTAAAGGTACATTTCTTCTTCTGTCTCTTTGTTTTATTGTTTGTCATCAACACATCTCCTCTTCCCTCTCACTGTGTCTCTCTGATCAGCTGTAGAGGTCAAAGGTCACAGCAGCAGTCAGCAGGACAGAGCTGCAGCGACTGGTCAGGTAGTTCAAGGTGAGACTCTGCTGGGTTCTACTTTATTCTGTAGCTGTAATCAGATTACAGTAATCGTTTTACAGTAGTAAAACCACTTTAGTCAGATTACATAAATTACATTGCACCACTCAGATTACAGTAATCAGATTATAGTAGTCAGATTATAGTAATCAGATTACATTAGTCCCATTACATTAGTGTAATTGCAGTAATCAGACTACACATGTCAGATTACTATATATGAACCAGATCACAGTAATCAGATTATAGTGGTCACATCACTGTAATTTGAATAATAATAATCACATTACACACAGATTACAGTATTAATATGACAGTAATCAGACTACATAAATCACAGTAAACCACTGAGGATACAATAATCAAATTACATGAGGCAGTCCAGTTAGATTACAGATTACAGTACTCAAACTAAAGTACTCAGATTACAGACAAACATATTGTAGAATTACTTTCTGATTACTTTAATTAGATTACAGCGATGAGTTTACTTTAGTTCAGTTACAATAAAACAAGATTGCACTAGTCACATCACAGTAATCAGATTACATTAGTCAATTTATAGTAATCACTTTATATTCTTCAGATAACAGTGGTCACATTATAGTAGTTACATTATTGAAATCACTTTACAATAATCAGATTACAGTAATTAGTTTAATGTTATCAGATATCTGTAGGTACATTACAGTAATCAGATTACATTAACTAGATTATTAGATTGTAGATTACATTAATCAGATTAATGTTATCAGATATCAGTAGTCACATAACAGTAATCAGATTACAGTATTTAGATTATCAGATTAATGATTACAGTAATCAGTTTACAGTTATCAGATAACCGTCACATTAAATTAATCAGATTGCAGTGAGTCTGACTGGACCGCAGAGGAATCAGTCATGTGATCTGATGACCTCACAATCAGAGCTTCAGTCTTTACTCTGCTCTGTCTTTGTGCCTGCCTCCTTTTTTCCCATGAGCCCTTGCAGAGGTCAAGGTTCAGAAAAGCCCTCGATTGAACAAACCAACAGAGGCGACAGAGGAGATGAAGAGAGGTGAGTCAGAGAAGAAGAAACAGGCGACAGCGTGATCGTTCTTTAACTATATACACATCATACAGGAGACATGATTAAAGATCTTCCCCATAGACTGTAGAAATACAGTGGACAAGGCCACCGTGATGTCACCCATTAGTTTGTGGACTCGCATTTTGAAGCCTCGAGTTTATCATTTTGTCCTTCTCCATCTTGGATTTTTGGAGCCAGAAGTGATGAGAACTAACCCTAATGCTAGCTGTTAGCTTAGTTAGCATGGTGCATTTACAGTCTATGGTTAACTGCGATAATGCTAACACTAATGCAAATTTTTGCTAGCGAAAAACAGGCTTAAGACCATTTAAACAAAATGTTATTACCGGAAAAACTAAACATCTGACTCTTTTATCACAACCAAATGCTGAACAAGACTTTTTTAGTTGACCAAAATGTTACAATTAACTTTCATGAACTGAAATAACGACGGCTACGTCTATACTGGGGTTAAATCTGGGGTTATGCTGTGTATACGGTACCTGTCCAACGTTGTCGCCATGGTAGCGACTTGTCAATCACAACATAGCCATGCCCTAAAGCTAAATTAAATGGGACCATAATTTACAAAATGATCATGCTGTATTGAAGAAGACTTGACACTAGCGATTGAGATCATAAACTCATTAGGAAAGTGTTCACTGAGGTAATAAATCAAGTGAGAAGTAGGATCATTTTCTCATAGACTTGTATATAATCAGACTTCTTTTTGCAGCCAGTGGAGTCGCCCCCTGCTGGCTGTTAGACAGGATGCAGGTTTAAGGCACTTCCACACTGGCTTCACTTTTCAGACCTGGAACTACCTGCTTGGATCCCCCACACTGATCATTAACTGTAAAGTCTGCATCAGGTCAGCTACTCATCCAATCAGAGACCTGCAGATCACCAACAGTAAGAAGGTCAGAGGTCACAGTGTGTAGACAGGTGGAGGAAGAGTTCAGGTGTCTTTATGTGTAACGTTTAACCACCTGTCTGTCTCTAACACCTGTCTGTCTGTCTGTATGGCTGTCTGTCAGTTTGTTGCTGCATCCCATATAAAAATATGATAGAAAACATCTCATATGATCCATTTTTTAAATAAAATCCTTCTCCCTCCTCGGCTTCCTCAGGTGTAGCTATTTACAGCTCAGTTAAAAACTTTGGCATCGATTCAGTCGCACTTTTTAAAAATGAAATACATCAAACAAAAGGACCAAACGTCATCTTCACTGAAACACAATGGAGGAACAACTCAACATATTAAATTTAACTTTACAATCTTTGGACCAAACTTTCTATGCAGGCATGTTTCAGTAATCGTCGTTACTGAATCCTCTTCATTTACAGACCTGCTCTCTTGACCTAAATGCAACAACCTGGTTTATAATATTTATGCTGCTGTTTGTCTGCATGAATTTTAACTGAACATGTCACCAATAGAAAATAAGGAACAAAGCAATTCTTTTGTAAAAATGACTAAAACCATTATCAATATCAATTATCAAGATTGTTGGTGATTAATTTTCTGTTGATCAGCTAATTTTAATCGACTAATCGTTGCAGCTCTGGTAAAATAAAGAGAGTTTCTGAACTTTCAGGTCAATATAAACTGTCTAATTAAAATAATAATAATGATAACTTTATTTGTATAGCACATTTCATGCAAAGATTACAGCTCAAAGTTCTTTACATGCAAATAAAGTCAGAGCAGCAGGACAAAGTCAAATAAAAAATCAATAAAAAAACAGATGAGAGGAAGAAAGAAACAAAAAAGAAGCAAATAAACCAAACAAAACAAAACAATAAAAGGCTGCTATCATATGTGGATAAAACAATAAAAGGTCATTAAAGACAGAGGCTGGGTTGCAGTTAGTGAGATAATATGGAAGATGATAAAATGCCAGATTGTACAAAAATATTTCATATGTGAACAGCTGATTCAGTCTTTGTTCATATTTACAAAATGCAGGACGGCGTCACTTTAATACTGTCTGCTGTTCAGTAAGTGTGTAGTAACTGTTGTCTGCAGGAATAAAATAACTAACATTAGCTCATGTTCAGTGTATGTGTGTGTGTGTGTGTTGACCCTGTGTGACCCCTCTAACCCCCCCCAGCGATGTACTCGGTGGAGATTAAAGTAGAGCGGGACAGACTGACGGGGGAAACCAGAGTTCTGTCCAGTCACACCAAACTTCCTGTCGACCTCTCTCACCAGGGGGTCAAAGTTTACGAGGACGAGCGGAAAGGTGAAAAGTAAAATAAAATCAGAGCCGGCTTTACGAGAAGTTACCTGCTGCAGGAGGAATGTTTTATAATTAATATTATAAATATTATGGTGTTATTCACTTACAGATAATTTAGATTTACTCTGAAATCATCCTCATTCATCGTCTTCTCCTTTTCTAATTGTTGTCTTACTGAATGAGTGGACCAATCATAACTCTCTGTTGAAGAGAGCTTCATGTCTACAAACAATGTTATAAAATTCACATCACTAAGCATAGTACAATAATTATTAATACTATTAGTAGTAAGTAGTGTAGCAGTAATAGTATTGTTACTTTTACTAGTAATGATTTTCAGATTAACCTGCAGAGAACTTCTCTTAAAGTAAAACTTCACTCAGCAGCACGACTCCTCATCTTCCTCACATCTTCCTCTTCCTTCCTGTTTCTGAGTGTGAAGCTTCAGGGTCAAATGATAAGACATAAAAACATAAACAAACTCAGCTGACAGTCAGGTAACGCACAGACTTCATCAGAGTTCAGATCAGACCTGAAGGAGGAGGAAACAGATGTCTTTGTCTCCAGCTGAAGGTCTTTACAGATCTGTTCCTTCAGACTGTAACTATAGCAACACTGAGGTTAAAAGTCAGAATTTCGCCTCACAACCCGACAGTGAGACAGTTTTTACTATCAAAGAAAAAAGACATTTAACTGTTTGGTTATATTTTTTATAAAGTTCAGCTCCATAATGGTCTAAATGTTGTTTCAAAGCCAGTTAAAGAAACACATGTTCAATCTCATGTTTGGATCCAGACCAACAATGAACTGATCTACTAACAAGTATTCTGTGTGTATCCAAAACCTGATATATCTTATTCCTCCATGCTGTAGACAGATTACACGCCAATGAGCCACAGCGTCATTGGCGTGTAATCTGTCACAGCTAGTCAACCATCCAATCAGAATCCATACTAACAAAACTGGGAACTCCTCTTCTACATGTATTGACCGTATTTTCATTAATACAGCTGATCTGTGCTCAAAAGCTATATCGGTTCCTATTGAGTGTACTGATCTAAATATAGTAGCTGGTGTCTTCACCATAGCAACGGTCGCTGAGGATCATGGGTAGGCTAATGTAGCCGCTTCCGCTATCGTACAAAACTGACAAAAATACTTGATTTCTAAAACAAAATTGCCCGGTCTGTTGAATTTGGTTTTCTGGATTTTTGTTGGGAAACTAAAAAAGGAATAGATCACGTGACTTCATTTTTCATTTTTGGTTTAAAATGAAAAAAGGAAAAAACCCATGTGACTTCCATTTTTGGTTTCAAACGCAAAAACGAATTAGATGAATGTCCACAGACCTGCTCGATATTCAATCCAAAAAGGAACAACGATAAAACGAATCGGCAAAAACCAAAAAACGGGCTGGGTTAGATTGGTTTTTCGTTATTTGATTCTGACACCAAAAACATTTTTTTGTTTTTTGTTTTGAAACAAATATCAGATTCACTGTTTTTTAGGTTTTGAATCACAAATGAATTACGAATAATCCGATGATACCCGGAGCCGTATCTCAGTATTTTAATAATTTTTTCACTTGTAAAATTAACAGATTAAGGAAAGATGTGTGTTTTGATGATGTGCAATATGTTTCTTACATATTGGACCGAATCATGAAGGATAAAATCTGTGGGTTTGAGTTTAGTACAACTGAAGCTGTAACGGTTGAAGAGCTTTTAATATCTGTCAACAATGAGAAGCAATCAGGCTTTGATGACCTGGACGGTAGATTACTGAAAATTTCAGCACATCTGGTGGCCAGTCCTATTACTCATATATTTAATCAGAGTATACTCTCGGGGGTGTCCACAGGTTTGGAAGGAGGCCAAGATCATCCCATTACCTACAAATGCAAAAAACAATCTTCCAGTTGCAAACAGTTGCCCTGTAAGCATTCTGTAGGTTCTAGCAAAAATCATCTTTAATCAAATAAAGAGCTATTTTACTGAATACAGACTTTTAACATGCTTACATGGATGGGTATTCAATATGCACAGATAGTGGATGACTGTCTAATGGATATTAACAACAAGAAACTTGTGGGGCCAGTTTTACTAGACTTTAGTGCAGCCTTTGATATTATTGATCATTGATTACTACCAGAGAAACTTACAGCCTACAGCTTCTCTTCCTCTGCAGTGACCTGGTAAAAGACTTATTTATCCAATAGAACACAGATAGTTTTTTAATGGTGGCCTATCTGGTACTAAACATGTACAATCTAGAATATCACAAGGTGCCTTAGGCTGCTAATGTTCACAGTCTTCACATATGACTTGCCATTAGTCCTGGACAGGGCCAAGGTGTCCATGTATGCTGATGACACAACATTGTACATGTTAGCTATTACTGTGGAGGACTTGTCTATAGCTCTGAACAAAGACTTACAACTAGTATCAGACTAGGTCATAAATAACAGAAAGAGACAAAGTGTGTTGTATTAGGTTCACAATATATGTTACAGTCAAACCCAAAGCTCAACCTACCACTGAAAGGAATAAAAAACTGAACAGGTGAAAGAAACAAAACTGCTTGGTGTCACATTGGACAGTCATCTATCATGGTCAACTCACATAGACAACATAACCAAGATAATGAGGAGGTGTGCTGAGTTCTTAACATCAACCTCTGTGGTCCAGGTTATCCAGGCACTGGTTCTCTCCCATCTTGACTATTGTCCTGCTGTGTGATCAGGTGCAACAAAAAAGGACTTGAGAAAACTACAAGTAACCCAAAATAAAGCTCACAAACATTTGCATAAATGCGTATTATGACTTAAGGTAGAACAAAGATTGCTAGCTAGTTTCAGTTTATTTTTAGGAACATGTCTGTCAGCAGAAAACCTAATTGTTTCTACAAATTACTTCATTACAATAGTTATGGACACAACTATTCTACCAGGCAGGTGGTAATTGAATGTTATACAGTGCCTATGCCTAAATCTAACGCAGTGAAGAAACCAGTTATGTACAGACCCTGGTCCATATGGAACTCTGATCCTCCCACAGTCATAGAAATTAGTAAGTTCCAGTTTAATAATGTTAAACTATTATTATTATTAGTATTGTGCTATGTATCATCATAGTATTATAATAAGATCATTGTATAATGTGCTAGAGACTATCTACCCTCTGTCACTGTGGTGTCATCCACAAGTTAACCTCTCTATTGTCTAATCAGAGATGGCACTTTCTTTCATTTCTTTTCTTCACTATTTTACCTACGTTTTGTGTTTTTTTTATTATGATTTTAATTGTTATTGTTATTTTCTTTTCATTTTATCTTGATTTTTATTTTCATCCACCACTGAAAATAGTCCCCAACAAATGAAATGCACCATTTCCTCCTGTTTGTTTGTTTGTTAAAAACTACAGTGACTATATATATATATATATATCTGTGAGCTGTTTATAAAGATTTATGTCTTCAGTAGGAACACCCACCTAAACTTTATATACAACACTTAAACAAGCAAGAATGGAGCTAATTTATATGAAAAGTCACAACATGAAAAATGCTTCAGCTGGATTAATGAGCTTTTGGTTTTGAGTCATGTCGGGTGTTTGGACTCTGATAAACCTGCCTGCAGGTCTAGTTTCAATATGAAACTTTATATTTGTTAAGAGTTTTTAAAGATCTTCAGTAGGAACTAATAAGCTTGTAGCTGAGATACGCTGAAGTGTTGAGAGACGGACTAACACATTGTTGGTTTGAGTCTGTACATGAGATTAAAGGAAAATAAGAAAAATACAGAACATAGAATCTGGATAAAGACCTGGAGTTTGATTTTTGAGTTAAATATAAATCTCAATATCAGCCAGAGAAATTCTTATCAGATACTTTCCTCATATTGCTCAGGTCTGTGACTGTAGTGTCCTCGTGGTATTTTCAGACCTCCAGCTGGTTTGTATTGGTCCACTTCTGTCAGCTGAGACAGCAGTGAGTCCTGATCGGGTATCTGATCCTGGTTCTGTCTCTCTGTCTCTCAGTGGTCCATGAGATGAACGGTGAAGACGCCGTCCTGCTCAGCTCCTCCGAGGTCGAGGAGCTCATCCACAAAGCTGACGAGGCTTCGATGATGTCACAGACCATCGCCACGGTGACCTCGCTCCCAACCGCGGAGGTGCAGGAGGAGGCGGGGCCAGAGCCACAGCAGGTGGCGACAGAGATCACCGGGTTGGAGGCCAAACCGGAGAGCGAGCTGGGTGTGGCCGAGGCCAGCGAGGAGAAGCCAGTCACCATGGTGTTCATGGGATACCAGAGCGTGGAGGACGAGGACGAGACCAAGAAGGTGCTGGGGCTGCGGGGGACGGTGAAGGCCGAGCTGGTGCTCATCGAGGACACCAACGGGAAAACCTCACCAGAAGGAGGGAAGGAGGAGGCTGCACAGACAGCAACCCCGTCCCCCAACTCCACAACCCCGCCCCCAGTCTCCACAGCCCCGCCCCCCACCTCAACAGCCCTGCCCCCAGCCTCCGCAGCCCCCCCAGCCTCCAAACCTCCAGAGACGGCTGCAGCGAGCAACGGGGAGACGAGGGAGGCGGAGGGAGGAGTGGTGCAGATAAAGAAGGAGAAGCAGCCGTGTAAGTGCTGCAGCATCATGTGAGCCTGCAGGGGGCGCTGCTGCTAAATCTAATCACATAAAAGGACAGAGATGCTCCAGGACAAAAAACTACAGGAACTAAACTCCACCCACTGCCTACAGCCCCGCCTCTAACAACATGACATCACTTCCTGTTTCTTCATTCTCATGTTTTATAAATCTTTCTTTACTTTTTCTATTTTCTTGAAGCCTTTTTAATTTTTGTATCCCTCATGTTTCCAGCCGTGTTGTGATGAGCATCTGACTAGCATTAGCATTAGCCATGCAGATTTGTAACCTTTAACCTCATCTCTCTCTTTATAAGCTCTAATATAAAGCAGTGAATTGATTTTAGAGTTGTATTTATTTGGTTTTGTAAGTTTGTGCAGATTCTGCGGCTGCAGATTTTGTTTCTGCAGATTCTTTCAGCTTTTTTGGGGGTTTTATAAAAGAAAAAAATAAAAGTGACATGACAGACGAGTCGACTCAGTGATGAACAGAAGAACTCAGTGACGTCATTACCTCCATCATCCTCCATCACATCACATGACCTCACTTTCTGTTTCCTCCACCTGCAGCTTCAAACACGCCAGATCTTATTAATCATTTTGACTTTTTTCTTTTATAAAACCAAAGATGTTTTTCCTTCCTGACAGTCAGCTGACCGATTATCAGACTGTTTTCATTTCATTAATGCCCTCTAACCAATCAGCTGCACACATACATGAGACCAAAATTGTAATATAAAGGCTGTGGATCCTGAACCACGATGACTTTATGCATAAACAAGGGACTGCCAGAAAGTAAGTTTCTTGTGAAAGTGTCAGAAATCCTGTAAAAGTTCCAGAGAACAAAACAGTAAAGCAGTAAGAATTAAAAACCTTTGTCAACCTAAAAATCTATTTTTTTGCCTTTTGTACAGATCAACAACACGATACAGCTACAGACAAAATACCAATCAATACACACTGCGTGCATTTCCATCCACCTGATTTATTCTGATTTTCAATTTCTGCATAAAAAAACAAAACAAACAAAAAGAAATCAAAGTGGAAAAAAGTGGAAACGTAGAAATCTTGGAAACAAACATCAGATCTGTGTGGAGCGATGATGAGGAGACTAACCTTCCTCAAATCAATACATGAGACAAACAGAAATGTCATATTTCCATCATGTTTTCCATCGTTTGAGCTTTAGACTGTCGCTCTTTTAATGACGTCATCTGCAACAGTTTAATGGTACGACTTGAGAATTAGCGCCACCTGCTGTTTATCTGCTAATATTCACACAACAGGAGTGGATGGAAACAAGACTACACTACATTTTACTTTGATGATTTTCTGGAAATTCTGTCAAAATTGGTTCAACATTTGAAACGTGATAAATAACTGCCTCAAATCAAAGAAGATACTTCAAACTATGACAATTCTATAATGTTTGTTTCATTAAGAGGTCAAAGAAGACTCTTGGTAAACTAAATGTTATTCTGAGTGTATTTCTTAGATGAAAAGTCAGAGGATCAAATTAATAATTCATCCTGATGGGAACATGAATAAATGAAACTAATTTCATGTCAATACATCTGATAGTTGTTGAGATATTTCACCAACAGACAAACATGATCATCCACAGAGCTGCTCGCTAAAAGCAGGACTCACACAGACAGAGTGTGAGTGAATTATTCTGACCAGAGTCCATTAAAAATCCAATACAGCTCATTAATTTATTCCTCCCTGACTGTTCTGCTCTCTGTGCTGGGAGTGACCATATTGTTTGTGATTCAGCAACAATCCATCAAAATGTGCTGCAGTAGAGTTATGGAGTTGGAGGAAATGTTTTAGGCGCCACTGAGTCAGCAGATAAATCTGAGGGGTGGTGAGATGATTAATGGGAGAGGAAAGAAGAAAAAACAAAGTTCTGATACACAAATCTGTTTTCAGTTTTTGGACTTTTTCTCTAATCTTTGATTTTTGCTGAAATATTGGATCATTTGAACATTTATTGAAATGAAAGCATGTGAGAAGTTTAGAGGGAAAAATCACTATTTGGTGGAGCTGTTAACAACTCATAGACATGTGAAATGTGACCCCGACTACACACTGCTTTTTGTAAGACGTCAAAAGACAAAAAGGTTGGAGGGTTGCTCTATACTCTGCTCAAACTATCTGTTCTCTTTATTTCTCAGACCTGCAGTAACTGATGTTTGTCCACAACATCTGACATATTATCATCTTATAAAGTAGCTGTGTTAGCTAACAGCTGCCGACTTCCACATCCAGCAGACACAGAACAACATGATCACGTCACTGATAATGTCAATAATTAGTTGTGGGGTTCCTCAGGGTTCTATTCTGGATCCTTTATAGTTTCAAACTGGTTAAAGCTGATATAAATTATGTTTTTGTCAACTTCTTCTCAGCAGAACGGTCTCGACATACGACATATTAGCAGCTTATAAAGACATAAACCATCATTACATTGGAGTGTTTGTGTCCAGTCTTTGTAAAATAAAGTGTAAATCATAAACACAGTAGAAGCAGGACAGTAGGCAGTTGTGAGTACAATTTCTTTTCTCCATCACGAACAGCTCGAGTGTCTCAGTTCAGGTTTGTCAGATTTCTGTAGTTTTTAAGTGACTGATCAGACATGAAGCTGTGAGACACTCTGATATGTCCTCAGAGACGGACACACATCGGGTTTAAATGGCTTCATGTCTTCCATCAACAGATCTGAACTGATCTGCTGACAGTCGCCCTGCGGACGCCACCACAAAGACGGCCAACTGAAACAGCTGCAACCCGAAACAGACACAAGCCCCGCCCACTGAAATGACATCATTAAGAGATCAGACGTCTGAGACATCGTGTGTCAAGGTGGATATTTTGTCCTAATGATGGCGAGTTCATCCTCAGCTGATTTCATGCTAATCTGCACGTTAGATTTCAGTTTCTGTCATGTATGAAATGTAAGTTTTGTCCTAACTGTGGCGCTGAAGGAAAGGTCATTGGATTGTTAAAAGCATAAAGGTTCATCCTCTGTGGAGCATGAATGTTCACAGTGTCAGTCCCCGCAATTTACATCCATTTTGGACGATTTTGCACGATTTATGTCCAGTATTTATTTGGATTTTGTTACCTTTGAAGAGAGCCAGGCTAGCAGTTTCCCCTGCTCCCACTTTATGCTAAGCTAGGCTAACAGGCTTTTGGCTGTAGCTTTATATTTACTGTACAGACATTACAGACATTACATTACAGTGAGAGAGGTTTCAATCTGAACATCTGACTCTCAGCAAGAAAGAAAGTAGTAAAGAGAAGAATATTTCCCAAAAATGTCAAACGATTCCTTTAACTTGCCTTCAGGATGCGGCTCAAAACAAAATCTCCTCCTCCGCCTGCATGCAACCAATCAACACTCAGCTAACACCGGACAGACAGACGGATTTAATGTTAAAGACAGACAGACAGAAACTGTCCTATTAGAAATAATGAAGGACCCAGACTGGAGCCCTGTGGATCTCCTCAGACTCTTCAGCTTGTAAACTTCATATATTCAGTAATAAATATCAGCCTATAGACTCTGATATGGTTTGTGTTATATGAGCATGCTGTTTTACGGTACAACTACAGTTGCTATGACCCTCAGTGGTTGTTGCTATAGAGACAACTATAGCAAACCATGGATGTTGTGGTTATATGGCATGCGTCTTAACCAGAAAAAAAGTCATAATATTATGGGGAAAAAAACTTACTGAATATTTTATGAATGAAGCTGTAATTTCATGATAAGTCAAGATAAAGTGTTATGAGAAAAAGGCTGCGTGGAGACAAAATGTCATATGATTGCATAGATTTCAATGATGCTTTATTTTACAGGTCCCTTAATGTTAATAAGTAATTTGCAGGTATTTAGCAGTTATCTTTTAGGACATTTTACAGAGAGAGTTGGTTTAGCTGGTAAATGCCCACTCATTTTATTTTGGTTCTTAAGTATTTGTTAATTGAAAAACATTCTTAATAAAGTCGACTCTTAACAATTCTTGAACTGACAGGTTTCAGTGTGTAGTTTTGTGTGTCAAACTACATATTCACATATTAGGTTGTGTTTTTAACTCTATATTTAGCACATTTCCAATCAAAGAAATTAACAGAATTAACAGTTACACAGCAGCTACTTTTAGGCAATAATCTAAAAAAAAACAACAACTAAAATGCTAATATGTTGTTTGACACACAAAACTAAACACTGAAAACTACTCATTTCTGTCATTTTTTTGCCAATTTTTTTCCAAATTAAGAACTATGTATGAACCCGGAGATAATGAGTGGGTACTTAACAAAATTATAATGTTGTAAACTAGGAGCAATTTAAAGTGAATTAAAAAACAAACATCTCAATAAAACATTATACCAAATAAGGATCAAATAACTTTACTGACTAGTCATACCTACAATATAAAATATCATCAGGCAGGTTATGTTACAGCTGGTGATGCAACAACGACTTCCTGTAGATTGTGTTTGAATCCACAGCGCTGCAGATGTTTCCTAGCAACAGATTTACACGTTACTAAAGTGTTTACTAGATAAGACATTTCTTAACTTTTAACGGTGCAGCCTGATTCAGTCAATCTCTAGTTTGGAGGAAGGGAAGGATTTATCTCCTGTTCCCCTGGATACCACAGTTAGCCACGCCCACTCCGTCTCTGTGGGCGGGGCTTGTCTCTCAGCAGGGTCAGACGCTCCATGCTGTTTTATTTATGTGTCTGCCTTTAAAACAGAGAGAACAACTTCTGTTCAGATGGAAACTAAATGGCTCCATATATCAGCTGCTGGACTTTAACGTCCTGAACTACGGCAGCCTGCAGAGTTCAAACCGACAAAAGGAAAAAACAAAACATGATGACTACTTTCATTTATGGTCATGAATCACGTTTCTTTGTGTGAGATTAAAAAAAACAGAAGCAGTGGGATGTACAGCAGTCACCTCCTGTTGTCATGGTAACCTGTTGACTGAGGCGTGGCGCCTCCTGCAGGAAACAACATGAACAACACGTCAAGTCGTCCTGCTGCACAGGAAGGAAACGTTTTATTTACATCCATTATATTATTTACATTAAATTATAGAAACTTCTTACTGAACTTAAAATAAACACAAAGACTAAAGTCATGTGATCAACTGAGAGAAAAACTCAGCAGCCAGACTGTGTGTGTGTGTGTGTGTGTGTGTGTGTGTGTGTGTGTGTGTGTGTGGTCCAGGTATTCCTCACGTTGTGGGGACATAAATCTGTTTACACAGTCATGTTGTGGGGACTCTCCTCCCTTATGGGGACAGAAAGCAAGTCCCCTGAAGATAAATCATTACATTTAGGTTGAAGACTTGGTTTAAAGTTAAGGTTAGTTTAGGGTTATGTTAAGGTTAGTTTAGGGTTATGTTAAGGTTAGTTTAGGGTTATGTTAAGGTTAGGGTTAGGTTTAGACATGTGGTGGTCATGGTTAAGGTTAGGATAAGTCTTCATGAAATAAATGTAAGTCAATGTAATGTCCTCTGAAGTGATGGAAACATGACTGTGTGTGTGTGTGTGTGTGTGTGTGTGTGTGTGTGTGTGTTAGGTGGGCGTGGTCAGTCATTGTGTGTATGTTTCTGTTGGTCAGCAGCATTCCTGACAAATTCTACTGCTCAGCAACACACACACACACACACACACACACACACACACACACACACACACACACACACACACACAATAACACACACACACACACACACACACACACACACACAGTAACACACACACAAACTCTCAGCCTGTGTGATCAGTCCTCCATCAGCTGGTGAACCTGCAGGTGAGTCCATATTCTGTCTGTTTCTGTGTGTTCTTACCTGTGTGACATCATCACCATCACCGTCAGCTGATCAGCTGATCAGTTTAGGAACTAAACGGTATGAAACGAAACTCTACAATATAATACAATATGATACAATATGATACAATATGATATGAAATGATACGAGATGAGACAAGACGAGATGAGACAATATTATATAATATAATGCTCATACTTACAATACAATCATTTAAAATACGATAAGATGAAGAAGCTGCAATAAAAAATTCAATTAAATCCAAATTTTGCACTTGAGTAAAGTATCTGCAGCATGAAATATTGTTTTTGTTGTTCAGTTGAGTCAATCTGAGTCTAAAACATCATGCAAATCAAACAGATGTTTGTCTCTGACTGCAGCCTGTACTGATGATGATGATGATGATGATGATGATGATGATGATGATGATGATGAAGCTCTGTCTCTGGTAAACAGATGACACTTACACTAAATAAAGCATCATAATCAGCGGCTAAAAAGATTATTTTATTATTTCAGTGTTCAGATTATTTAAATGTTTTGTTTTCTCATTAAAATGTATGTTTGGGTCCTTTAATCTGAAGAGAATTAACAGGAAGATGTAAAAGAACAAACATCACTGAACTGTCTGCCTGTCTGTCATCTGTCTGTCTGACTGTCTGACTGTCTGTCTGTCTGTCTGTCTGTCTGACTGTCTGTCTGTGTGACTGTCTGTCTGTCATCTGTCTGTCTGTCTGTCTGTCTGTCTGTCATCTGTCTGTCTGTCTGTCTGTCTGTCTGTCTGTCTGTCTGTCTGTCATCTGTCTGTCTGTCTGTCTGTCTGTCTGTCTGTCTGTCTGTCTGGCTCAGGGTTGATGGTGATTGGTTCCTGCTGGCTGTGGGGTCTGACTGACATTATCATCCTCATCCTTCATCATTATCCAGACCAGAACCAGTAGGAACCAGTCAGACCAGGATGTTCAGGTACACGGCTCCCTGGCAGGTTCTCTGTCACAGTCTGGATCAGGACTCCAAGGTGAGACGACGTGTGTTCAGAGTCAGTGAGCAGCAGAGTACAAACCACACGCATGTTAACATGTTTGAAGGAAAATATTACAGATGAACATCGTTAATCTCATGAGATACAGAATGAAGTCATTCACACACAGAGAGGAAGAGGAGCTGAGAGGATGAAGAAACAAATGATTACAGACAACATAATGCAAGAAGAACAGTCAACAATACTCCTCTCTGATTGGCTGAAATTTAAGGTTCAATTATTCAGTAAAAGTCCTGCATGAAAAATCCTCCTGCAGTAAAAGTACATAAGTATTATGAGCTTGATGTAGTTAAAGTATTGCAGTAAAAGTACATCAGTATTATGAGCTTGATGTAGTTAAAGTATTGCAGTAAAAGTACATAAGTATTATGAGCTTGATGTAGTTAAAGTATTGCAGTAAAAGTACATAAGTATTATGAGCTTGATGTAGTTAAAGTATTGCAGTAAAAGTACATAAGTATTATGAGCTTGATGTAGTTAAAGTATTGCAGTAAAAGTACATAAGTATTATGAGCTTGATGTAGTTAAAGTATTGCAGTAAAAGTAGTGGTTTGGTCCCTCTGACTGATATATTATTATATATGACATCATTAGATTATTAATAGTGAAGCATCAGTGTTAGAGCAGCATGTTACTGTTGTAGCTGCTGGAGGTGGAGCTAGTTTACACTACTTTATATACAGTTAGCTAGTTTAGTCCAGTGGTTCCCAACCTAGGGGTCGGGCCCCTCCAAAGGGTCAGCAGATAAATCTGAGGGGTGGTGAGATGATTAATGGGAGAGGAAAGAAGAAAAAACAAAGTTCTGATACACAAATCTGTTTTCAGTTTTTGGACTTTTTCTCTAATCTTTGATTTTTGCTGAAATATTGGATCATTTGAACATTTATTGAAATGAAAGCATGTGAGAAGTTTAGAGGGAAAAATCACTATTTGGTGGAGCTGTTAACAACTCATAGACATGTGAAATGTGACCCCGACTACACACTGCTTTTTGTAAGACGTCAAAAGCCAAAAAGGTTGGAAACCACTGGTTTCATCTTTAACAATGTGTTGTATTTTAAAAGCTTGTTATATTATCCATTGTGTCAAATCTGCATCTGAAAAGTAACTAAAGCTGTCAAATAAATGTAGTGGAGTAGAAAGTACAATATTTCCCTCTGAAATGTAGAAAGTAGCATCACATGGAAATACTCAAGTAAAGTACAAGTACCTCAAAGCTGTATTTAAGTACCACAAATATATTTTTTGTCAAATTGAATTTGTTTCTCAGTTTATGATTCTGTTTTGATCGTTTGTCAGTTTCAGAAACTTTTGACTTTTCCAACAATTAATTTACGTTATTGTGTGATATCAGCTCATATATTCAGTAATAATTCTCATAATCTCTTAACACATTCTCATTTCAAGGGTCCACTTATTCTGTAACCAGAGCTTTCATCCACATGTTGTGGCCTTCATCACTAGTTGGACTTGCTCAGTTATTATCTCAGTCACCTGTGCAGTTTAATTATACTCACTGTACATACTGTAGGTCATGTGATAACAACGTGATCATCTCCATGACAACTGAGCAACTTCATTTGCTCATGAAGGCCATGAGATGTGGCTGAAAGCTCCAGAAATACTGTAACTGTTTGGCTTCGTGTTGACAACTTTTCTTTTGTTGAGTTAGTTATTTTAGTTATTTTGTTGACTCATCAGAACTGCAGTTGGTGACTTTTTGTCCCTCCTGAGACTCTGTACATTTGACCTTTGGTCACATTTAGACAAAAACTACAAACAAGAACAAAAGCAGCTCAGTTTGGACTCTGAGGACAGAAAGACATATTTAATCTTTTTAAAGTTTCAGACTTTGTTTTAAGATTTAAGTTAAAGTCAAGAAGTGTGTTAATCAGTGACGTACATACCTGTGTGTGTGTGTGTGTGTGTGTGTGTGTGTGTGAGTGAGTGTGTGTGTGTGTGTGTGTGTGTGTGTGTGTGTGTGTGTGTGTGTGTGTGAGTGTGTGTGTGTGTGTGTGAGGGTGTGTGTGTGTGTGTGTGTGTGTGTGTGTGTGTGTGTGTGTGTGTGAAGGTGGGCGGGGCTTGTGTGCAGTGGGAGGAGTCTCTGATAGGACGATAGAAGTTGAACTTTGTCACATCAGTCGGTTTTTATTTTTGTCTGCTGCTGACAGGAAACTGATCTCAGGTAAGAAAACCACTAAATAACAAAAATAACTTTAATAACAAAAATAACTTTAATAACAAACATCATGTTTAATATGACTGAGGGTGAAATCAGCTGGGAGACGTGTGAATGTGTCGGTAGAGACAGGACAGGACGACTTCTGTCTCTTATAATCTGACTTTTTAAAAAATGATTATTGATTGTTTTTTTATTGATCAGTTCAGGCAAAATGAATCAAACAAACATCAGAACAACTTTATGACAAAACAAAACTCCCATAAAAATATAAAGAGAGTCAAAAACAGACAAACACAGACAGACTGACTGTGGATCAGCTGGTTAGTTTGAGCTTAATTCAGTGTTTCATGTGTTGTCGTCAGTGTTCACATCATCCTCAAGGTTCATGTTGATCCACACGGCGACCTCTGACCTCTGACCTCCTGTCTGTCTGTTACTCGTGTTATTGGTGCGTTCTGAGCTGAAGTTCACTGCGTGTTTCTGCGTTTGTGTCATACAGCAGATGAGTGTTATCAGCTGACAGCAGCAGTCAAACTGCAGGAGGAGTTTCTTATCACAGACACACACATTCAAGCTAAAGGGATCAGAAACAGAGTGAAGGTGAAAACTGGAGGAAGAATTTTTTGTTGTTCGATGTGAAGCTTCAGAACACAGATGTTGATTTGGGTGTTTGGTTTGTAGGAACCAATATTTATACCAGAGGTGACCCTTTGGAGGGGCCCGACCCCTAGGTTGGGAACCACTGGACTAAACTAGCTAACTGTATATAAAGTAGTGTAAACTAGCTCCACCTCCAGCAGCTACAACAGTAACATGCTGCTCTAACACTGATGCTTCACTATTAATAATCTAATGATGTCATATATAATAATATATCAGTCAGAGGGACCAAACCACTACTTTTACTGCAATACTTTAACTACATCAAGCTCATAATACTTATGTACTTTTACTGCAATACTTTAACTACATCAAGCTCATAATACTTATGTACTTTTACTGCAATACTTTAACTACATCAAGCTCATAATACTTATGTACTTTTACTGCAATACTTTAACTACATCAAGCTCATAATACTTATGTACTTTTACTTGTAATTGAGTATTTTTATATTGTTGTATTGGTACTTTTACTGCAGTAAAGGATCTGACTACTATCTACTACTAGATCACACACACATTCACACACACATTCACACACACACATTCACACACACATTCACACACACATTCACACACATTCACACACATTCACACACACATTCACGCACATTCACACACATTCACACACACATTCACGCACATTCACACACATTCACGCACATTCACACACATTCACACACATTCACACACATTCACGCACACACATTCACACACATTCACACACATTCACACACACATTCACACACATTCACACACATTCACACACACATTCACGCACACACATTCACACACATTCACACACACATTCACACACATTCACACACATTCACACACATTCACACACACATTCACACAAATTTACACACATTCACACACACATTCACACACATTCACACACATTCACACACACACATTCACACACACATTCACACAAATTTACACACATTCACACACACACATTCACACACATTCACACACACATTCACACACATTCACGCACATTCACACACATTCACACACATTCACACACACACACACACATTCACACACATTCACACGCACATTCACGCACATTCACACACATTCACACACATTCACACACACACACACACACACACATTCACACACACATTCACACACATTCACGCACATTCACACACATTCACACACATTCACACACACATTCACACACATTCACGCACATTCACACACATTCACATACATTCACACACTGATGTCACAGTCATCAGAGCAGTTTGGGGTTCAGTATCTTGTCGAAGGACACTTTGACATGTTGACTGGAAAAACTGGGAATCAAACTGCCGATCTTCAGATTAGTGGACCTGGTCTTCCTCCGGAGCGGTTTGATCAGTGCTCACCTGTCGTATTTTATACCTGCGACACAAACATTTATATACAGTATAAAGCAGGTTTTATTCCACCTGAATCCCTGAAGACTCGAACCTGCTCTGTTTTCTGCAGCCTGAACAGTTTTACATGTTTCTCAGCAGCAAGTCTGGTTCACCAAATGGGCTAAACAGGCACCTGCCCAGGGGCCCCAGACCCCTACGCTCCCCAGACCCCCAGACCCCCAGGCCCCCAGGGACCCTGAGTCATAGACATAATCTGCTGAATCAGTCTGACTCTGACAGGTCCTCCATCCTCCTCCTGCTGGTCCTGGTCCTGGTCCTGAAGAGGGACTCTGTTTGAAGACTTTAATAGTTTTAGTTTCTATTGAGCTCTTTAGTAGTAAAGTTGTGTTTTATCAAACTGAGGAACAGCTCCTATTGTTCCATCATCGGAGGACAGTCATTGTTGTCTTTAGTAATCCACTTATTGATCAGTGTATAAAGTATTGATCATTATTCTCTGAGGCCCAATTGAACATATTCAGACTCGTTTTATCACAAACACAAAGATGTGAGTTTACTATCATGAAAAACTGGAAACTAACAAATATTCACATGTGAGAAGCTGCTGCCAGAGAGTTACACAGTCTGTAAACTCTCAGTGTATACACTGCGTAAGTCAGACTCACCTGTGACATGGTGGTTGCCATGGTAACATGCCCTGGCAACACCCTGGCTTTACAGGCGACGCTGTAAACTCTGTTATCAGTGATCAATCAGCGCCAATAAAGTTTATTGACATTCTTTACATTTCCTGCAAATCATAAAATACCTGAAGGCAAAGTTCAGTCTCCATAGTAACCAACCTATTCTCTCTTGTATCCATAGTAACATGATCTCTGCTCTCTCTGTAGTAATGTCCTCTCTGTATCCATAGTAACAACCTCTCTTGTCTCCATAGTAACGTCCTCTCTGCCTCCATAGTAACAACCCCTCTTGTCTCCATAGTAACCTCCTCTCTGCCTCCATAGTGACATCCTCTCTATTGTTGCAGAGACTCTCGGCTGGCCGGCAGGATGTTCTGACTCTACAGAGTTTCCAAACATCAAGTTCTGTTCACCACCTTCCTCCATCGAAGCCTCCTCCTGCAGGTTCCACAGCGCCCCCCGCCGGCTCCACTGCTCCCCCCACTGGCTCCACAGCACCCCCTGCAGGTTCCACAGCGCCCCCCGCCGGCTCCACAGTGCCCCCTGCAGGTTCCACAGTGCCCCCTGCAGGTTCCACAGTGCCCCCTGCAGGTTCCACAGCGCCCCCCGCCAGCTCTACAGTGCCCCCTGCAGGTTCCACAGCGCCCCCCGCCGGCTCCACAGCACCCCCTGCAGTTATGGACAGCACCCCAAGGAGGTGGGTGCTGAAGCCTCTGTCCCCCCTGCTGCAGCCGTCTGACCTGCGCTCAATCGCCGGCCCAGCCCGAGACGATGATTCGGTCTTCAGCTTTGACAGCGTCTCCGTCTCTCGCAGCTTTTCCTCGGTGCAGGTCTCCTCACAGCAGGCTGACGAGTCGGGGGACGTGGTGGTCCAGGCCCGGCATGTTGCTGTGTCACAGGACGGAGGGAGCACCAGCGACGAGTGGCATCCCAGCAGCCCCAGCGGCCCCAGCAGTCCCAGCAGCAGCACAGGATCTCACTGCGGGTTCTACTCCTTCGTTGAGGACCCAACGAGTCCGGAGGCGGAGCTGAACGAGGCGTGGATGGTGTCGCCTCAGAGAGCGGTTCAGCTGGCGACACTGAAGGAGGATCAAGGCTTCAAACTGCAGACCTACAGCAGCAGCAAGAAACCAGGGAGCCTGTTCTCTGACAGCAGTGACTTGGAGTACAAACTGGACCCAAACAACCACATAGAGGCAGTTGGGGACAAAGAGGAGCAGCAGCTTCGGCAGGACATCATCCGCAGCCAGGCCCCAAAGAAGAACCTGAAGCTCGTGGAGCGGCTGAGTGCGCTGCAGGATCTGGACCTGAGCAGATCGCCGAACAAGCTGATGGAAGGTTTCAGTTTGAGCTTCAGTCCTGTCACCATCAAACCAGAACCCCCTCGCCCCACTGAGCAAGGCATCGTCGACAAGGAGCAGATCAACTTCAGCGCTGCCCGGCAGCAGTTCCTGAAGATGGAGCAGGAGCGATTGAAAGCCCCCATCCCTCTGAGGTCCTCAAAAACACACCTGAACTCATCTCTGCAGCCGGATGCTGATGTGTCCTCGTGGAGGCGGCCAGAGACAGACAACCGGGTGAAGACAGAAGACCGGGTGGAGACAGACGACCGGGTGCAGACAGACGACCGGGTGGAGACAGACGACCGGGTGAAGATAGAAGACTGGGTGGAGACAGACGACCGGGTGGTGACAGACAACCGGGTGAAGACAGAAGACCGGGTGGAGACAGACGACCGGGTGCAGACAGACGACCGGGTGGAGACAGAAGACCGGGTGGTGACAGAAGACCGGGTGGTGACAGACAACCGGGTGAAGACAGAAGACCGGGTGGAGACAGACGACCGGGTGCAGACAGACGACCGGGTGGAGACAGACGACCGGGTGAAGATAGAAGACTGGGTGGAGACAGACGACCGGGTGGAGACAGACGACCGGGTGGAGACAGACGACGGGGTGCAGACAGACGACCGGGTGGATCTTGGAGAAGACACGATGATGTTTAAACAATCTGATGAAGGTGAGACCTTCACAGAGAGGAGGGTGACAGTGTGCCAGACTGACAACAGTCTGAGCATCTTGGACGACCTGAACCTGGAGGAGATGAACGGCGGTTACGCCAGCAACAAGGGCGTTTTCAGTGACATCACTCAGCAAGAGAGCGGGGACAAATACGAGACCCCGATTGAAAGGGAGATCCGGTTAGTTCAGGAACGGGAGGAGAACCTGCGACGCTCGCGAGGCCTGAAGTTCAACAATGACCGCGTAGAGATGATCCAGATCAGAACCAAAAGTCTGCAGCCGCCGCCGCCGTCTGGCAGTGTCAGAGAGAAGAACCGGGTCAGCTTCATCATCCAGAGGGACACGCAGAGGAAGGACGACCCACAGCAGCAGGACGGAGGCCACAAAGATCCTCCACAGCAGCCGGCAGACATGAAGACAGAGTTCGACCTGCAGGACGAGGACAGGAGAACAGAAGACAGACCGTCTCCTTGCTGTCCTCACCGACACCTCGAGGACACGGGGCTGTACATCAGTCACATGACCGCAGCTCCCTCCTCCTTCATGGACTCAGAGGTCCGGGAGCGAACGACTTCCTCCTCGTCCCACTCCTCTTCCTCGTCTCAGCGGGACTCGACCCTGACCTCGCCTCGGTCCTGGAGGGAGAACCTGGAGTCCACCGGCCTGCAGTCCAGAGGACAAGGAGCTCCAGACTTCATCGAGAAGGAGATCGAGGAGGCTCTGAGACGCGAGCAGGAGCTCCAGGAGCTGAGGAGGTCCAGGGAGGAAACTCCTCTCTTCTCTCCTGCTACTCTGGTGGAACAAGCAACCAAAATGGCCGTCAGTCAGTTCTACCCGCCTGCAAACACAGGTGTGTACTCCTTATTCTGGACTCGGTGGAGGGAAACTAAAGAGTGAAGTCAGTAAGTTGGATTCAGACTGAGAAACAGAACATGTGATTATTGACAGCTGCTGATAGAGTTCATGATGACGTGATCAGTAATTAAAGTTACTCATATTAACAGATCAAGTAGATTTACTGCACTTACACACAGTATCTCCACCTTCTGCTGGTAACAGCAGCACAAACAGACAGCTTAGTTCAGGTTAGAAAAACATGATGTTCATAAAGAACAAATTTATTAACATTTAAGCAGTGATGGAAGAAGTACTCAGACCCTTTACTGCAGTAAAAGTACCAATACAGCAATTTAAAAATACTCCATTACAAGTAAAAGTACATAAGTATTATGAGCTTGATGTAGTTAAAGTATTGCAGTAAAAGTACATAAGTATTATGAGCTTGATGTAGTTAAAGTATTGCAGTAAAAGTACATAAGTATTATGAGCTTGATGTAATTAAAGTATTGCAGTAAAAGTACATAAGTATTATGAGCTTGATGTAATTAAAGTATTGCAGTAAAAGTACATAAGTATTATGAGCTTGATGTAGTTAAAGTATTGCAGTAAAAGTACATAAGTATTATGAGCTTGATGTAGTTAAAGTATTGCAGTAAAAGTAGTGGTTTGGTCCCTCTGACTGATATATTATTATATATGACATCATTAGATTATTAATAGTGAAGCATCAGTGTTAGAGCAGCATGTTACTGTTGTAGCTGCTGGAGGTGGAGCTAGTTTACACTACTTTATATACAGTTAGCTAGTTTAGTCCAGTGGTTCCCAACCTAGGGGTCGGGCCCCTCCAAAGGGTCAGCAGATAAATCTGAGGGGTGGTGAGATGATTAATGGGAGAGGAAAGAAGAAAAAACAAAGTTCTGATACACAAATCTGTTTTCAGTTTTTGGACTTTTTCTCTAATCTTTGATTTTTGCTGAAATATTGGATCATTTGAACATTTATTGAAATGAAAGCATGTGAGAAGTTTAGAGGGAAAAATCACTATTTGGTGGAGCTGTTAACAACTCATAGACATGTGAAATGTGACCCCGACTACACACTGCTTTTTGTAAGACGTCAAAAGACAAAAGGTTGGAAACCACTGGTTTCATCTTTAACAATGTGTTGTATTTTAAAAGCTTGTTATATTATCCATTGTGTCAAATCTTCATCTGAAAAGTAACTAAAGCTGTCAAATAAATGTAGTGGAGTAGAAAGTACAATATTTCCCTCTGAAATGTAGAAAGTAGCATCACATGGAAATACTCAAGTAAAGTACAAGTACCTCAAACTGTATTTAAGTAAATGTATTTAGTTACTTTCCACCACTGACATTTGAGTGAAACCAGTATCTCCCACTGATCTGAACCAAAGAGCTTTTATGAACCTTAATGTCATTTCTCGGGACAGCAGGCTTGTAAATGAAACTGTCATTGAACACAAACAGAAGACATGATGGATTATTTCTGTGCAAACTTATTTT